>NW_009200987.1:0-28538 GCF_000690835.1 Fulmarus glacialis | reverse complement strand
CATCCACCCTTTTTTTCCTTTTTTTTTTTAAATAAGAGAGATAGCAAGCATTTTAGTTAACTTACTTTATTAATTATTACTTAAAGCGAGTTAGTACAGGGCGAGTGGCAAGAGTCCACTGTTCCTTTGGTCACCCCCACAAACAGACACGGGCAAAGCCGGTTTACCCGCACAGTACGGGGTACTGGGGGCAACAGCCACCTCCAACCCCGTCACTGTCATTAACTACTGTTCAACCTTTCACTGTTGTGAAACCGACTGTCCGGTTGCAGCTTGTTTTCAAGCAAGGACATGCTTTATTCATACTGCACATGCTGTGGCCTTCAGCTCTTCTCCAAAACTGCCGTTTCTCTGAAGAAGTTACATTAACCAGCTTAAATGCAGCCTCAGTTTCCTCTGGGGTAAGATCTTGAAGCCTGAACCCTTCTAGAACCGGTATTTTGAAGCATAGGTAACAGCAGAGCAGATTAGGTTAAGTTACAAATTGTTTTTGATACAAAAACATAAAATATCCCCTATTAGCATCAAGAAGGCATCAAAGTTTTAATAGTCTCAATATAAAAATTGTACCAGCATTTTTACTGAAAACAATATAGATCTTGTATCTATCTAATTTTGGTTCTGTTCTTGATAAACAAGTGTGTGATAGTTACCAATTCCCAATTATGGTTCGCTGAACCTCAGTACAAATCACATGCATCACAAATACATAAATATATCTTAATGACCGAATATCAAAAATACGTACTATACAAGAACCTCAGGTATACTAAAAATCAAGCTGTTCATGAAAATTCACACTTAATACATCTATTCTCCCTGAAAGTAAAGGTGGCTACTAAGAAGTGGCAAAAGAAGTAGACAGGAGCAGAAAAGATATTGCAGAATTCTGACTTATTGCTAACGCAGATTACGTCAAGGGCAATCTGGTTTTTTATTAATCCTTAAAAGGTCAAATTGTATCAGGACTTCCGAACACAGAATAAAGAAAAAAATAGCAGTATTTATAAAAATAGCATCCATTTAAGTTAGATAAATCCTTACAAATACAAGAAAGAAATCAGTTATTCTATAAAAAAATTAATTCAGAGCTTATGTTCCTGAAGCACCAGCGTAACATCCTGATGTTAAGGACTTCAACTACAAAGTCTTCATCAACATACCTCCAAAATTCTTCCTAACGCTGACCATAAACAAGTATCAGAAGGTGTGCACTTATATTTTGCAGTGACATACGAAGTTTGCAGTCAGCTACAGGAGAGCTCATATTTGAATCTCAAATGGCAAGAAAACAGTTTTGTGCCAGCTTCTACTTCAGTGTTCAGCTCATTTGCACATGGAAAGCACATGCTTCAGAGAGAGATTAGATCTAACCATAGCAATCTTTATTAACATATTTATCTGAGGTTAAGAGGCAAGATAGTATGGCTTAAAGTTACACTACATATAGTAAATGCTACAACTGTGTGAAGAGGTAACAAAACCTGCCCTCTTCTGTACCTGTATTCAGTGTAACCTTTCAGAACTTTAGGAAACATTACAAACTACAATTCTTTTGTGGTAAAGTAACCAGAAAGGATTTGAGGGTTTTAAAAAACAGTCTGAAAAAATCTATTAAAACATAACAGGTTTAGAAACTTTAACATTTTTAGTGTTTGTAGCATTATAACTTTGGTGTTCAGATCTAGCAATCTGTATATTGCCTGTAATCAGCCTCATCAAAACACATGTTCTATAATGAAAAATATTAATTCCATTTTCAATGGTAGACTTGTAGGATCTGACATCCCACCATGAATCACAGGAATCAGAGCACTGTCCAATTCATTCAGATAGTTCTGTGGAAGAAGGTGGCCTCCAGATCCGGCTAAGTACTCAACCTAGTAGGAAAACATATTAATGTTGATATTAACACTTTTTATATTAACAAGACAATGCAAAAGTGTAGTATCTTGGTAAAAGATTATTTCAGCTAGCATGAAGTGACAAAATGACATTGAAACATTGACAACTGGAGGGGTTTTGAGGTCAATCATGAATGATTAGGCTTGCCATTGAGAAGCACGCAACACTCCCCCTGGGTTTGCAGGGCCACGCATCCTCTGCGTCCCAGACTGCTTCAGTGTGATGTCAAAGAACAATCTGATTATATCCCAGTATCACAGTTACTATCAGACTAATTTCAAAACATACTACTGATAACCAGATTTTCAGGACTGTATTTCCACCTTCTCTCAAAAAAGATAAGGAAGTGTAACACAGAACACCTTCAGAGGCAAGGAACTGAACTGTTCTACAATTTTGTCATCTTTTCAGGGGCATCACATGCTGGATAGCCTTGCCTTCCCTGTCTTCCATCCTCAGCTGGGCAGACCTGTCCTGTTCTGTTGTACAGATTTTGGTGCAGATATCCCTTACTGAACTACATGAGGGAGCAAAACCAACAGAAAACTAAGTAATTTGAGAAAAGCATCAGAAAATGAGCTCTATGGTTCTCTAAATTGACTCACCTTGGAGGCAGATGAGTGCCAGAGAGAGTTAGAACTAGGGAAGGACTGATAGCTTACTGTAAGCAGCTATTAGGGAATTTGGGCAGAATAAGGAAACAGGACTATTCCTTTCAAGAAAAACTAGTCGTTAAGACAGCTTCTTCATGAAATTTCATCCTCAGTCTGGATCTGGGGTACAGCAAAGAACTGAAAACATTCAGAAAAAGATCCAAGGTCTTTACAAGAAAGAGATTTCAGTTGAAATGGAGCATCTGCAATAAAAATTGAAAGATTACCGTATCTGAGTCAATAGAAACTCTTAGGCCTATCTTATTCATCCCATTATTTTTCAAGGTTTTAAGATGTGGGCAAAGAGCACTACTGCAGGCCATAGCAATCTCTTTAGCAAACTGGTGAGGAACAGGACTGGTTAGTTCATGGTCCTTTAGAAAATAGTGTACCTGAAATTATAGAAAGAATAAGGACAGTCAGCAGCCTGGTTATATTACAAAATAAGGAAAAGAGTAATTCAGTATACACATAATGCAAAACAGAGCAAGGTATAATGCTTGTTTGCTGGCAAAGTATTTTAGTATTTCATCTATTCAATCAAAATACTTAAGTGACCATGGGAATATCTGGATTATATTTTATAGAGTTATCAATACTAGCAGACTTTTAGTCTTTTTCAGAGGAGAAAAATGAAAAGTATGTAAACTTATCAAAGAGCTACAAAGTACATTCTGCCTATCAGTATAGCTATTCATCAAATTAGTTAGTTTCTTTAGTGGTATCACTTAGTATGATCACTTTACCACTTAACTATTCTAAAAAGTAGCAAAAAGCCTCAAGAACAATGTAATTTACTAACTTCAGTACACTTCATAACTTTGCCCTCTCTTTCGAAGTCTCTGCCTTGTGGTCCTTTTTCATTTTGAGTTCCTTCCATTGATTTTCCATCAACTGGGCTTAAAATTCTATGGAAGATAATAGTATGGTTAATAATTAAAACAACATTTTATGATTTAGATTGAATTAACTTGTATGAAATAATCTTTAGCCATCCTTAAAGGCTATTTAAACAGCTTTACAACAAAATGTAATGCAGGACTTGCATCATGAAAATACAGAAGCTACAAAAAGAAATATCCTAAATAGAGAACAAACAACACCTAATAAAAACCTAATCTTACAGGTTTAAGAAGCTATAAGCCATCTTAGGTAAAGCCACTGTTTGTTCTAGCTGGTCAGAGAAGCCATAGAAAAAGGCATACCAAGTCAAACCCATGGATGAGACAAGTTTTGAGTTAGTGATGTATAATTAAAGTTCGAAGCTACATAAACAAGCATTCAAATCACATCCAATAAATACGTCTTACAACTCATTTTGCTTTGTTTAATGCTGGCATTCCAAACGGCGAATGGCCAAGGACAGTACTATGCACTTCCAAGCCCGCTCTAACAAGGAAGCTTAAAGGGATTAATTGCAACCTCACACAAACTCATTACTGATTTGATAGAGGACTTTCAAAGGAAACTCGAGGTTCACACACTTTTTCTGTCAACTTCCCAAACAGAGAAAATGGTATTAAATTTTGGTGAACTACAAGCAAAATTGTTCTGTTAGTGACATCTAGAGGATTGCAGGTAGTTTACCGTTCTATCCCTTTTCAGGTTTTAGTATCAAGTACTTTCTTCCAATAAAAATACCTTAGATTAATTTCAAGAAATTAAAGCTGGATAGTTGAAAATTGGGAACAAGAATTCTCTATGATGTTTTGCTTTGGTAATACATTTACCCTTTGTTTGTTTTTTCTTCATTTTCTACCCAGCAAATATCTACATATTCTTTTATGTCTCCTGTATCCGTTTTGCCACAAGTTATTTTAAAGTCCTTCTTGTCTCTTAATGCCTGACGTAGGCTTTCCATCGTTTCTGGCGTTATTTGTACCATTAGTCCATCTAGAAGAAAACCAGTTAAAATTCCAACTTATCTACAGAAAGAGTAGCACAGGTTTTTAGTAGACTCTTGGCTTAAATTCTAGTGGGACCAACCCTCTCCTACAGCTTGTTAATAAATGCACATCAAATGGACTCCATCCCCCAACTAAGCATTAAATGTTACAAGAAAGAGGAAGTAATGAAAACCTTTCTTGTCAACAGAACTAAGACTAAAATACCAATCTTATACTATTCTTAGAAGTTTTTTGCATTTATGTGTCAGTATATGTATTTCATCAATACGGCAATGAAAATAGTTCCAGATACAGGCAGCCGTAAAGGAAAGACTTGCATTCACTAAAGCAGAAAGTTAAAACTTAGTGTGTTTTAAACAAGTTAGGTGAACTAGCACGTATTTTTTCATACAGCATTTGTGTGCAGTAAGTTTTCTACAAAGTTAAAAATGGTGAAAAGAAAAAGTTTAGCTTACTGAGGAATAAAGATCTTGCACAAGACTGCTGCTTTTTTTTTTTTTTTTTAAAGTTCTCTTAAGAAGAAACCACTTAGGAGAAAATTCTTACCTTCAACTATACTTGATTTAGCTAAAAATCCTGAAGATGTTTTTAAGGCTCCATTGAACACCACAAAACTTGCACCTGTAACTAGAAAGAGTAGCAACGAAGTGAATACAACTTCATATCACTCAAGTTTGCCATTACTAACATTTAACTTGCATTCCTTTTTAAAAAGGCAGACAAAAAAGGTACTACTATACTGAAAGCACTAACAGAAATGCCTTACTCACAGGATGATACGAAACATAACTCTCTAAAGACAGAAGAATTTTTTCCAGTCAGATCTTGGCAAAAAAGGCCAGCTTTGTTAACCTATTTTGTGACTGCATGCAGTACCTTTCTAAGGTATTGGTGGCAAGTCAACATAGGCAAACCAAAAAGCTCCATATACAAAGGGGAGACATAGTTGAACAAACAGTGGCATGGGTTTGGTTTTTTTTTGTTTGGGTTTTTTTTTTTGTCCTGAATTTTAGATCATTTTCAGTTGTACTAAAAGCAACTGAAAGAAAAGATGACATAAGTGGATTTCCATGCTACAAACCTTTGCGTAAATTTGTTAGTTACACACAGTGCTTCAAACAAAAACACACTAAGTAGCTATGCTTAGTGAAGCACATTTCAGGTTGACACCAGAGATGGTAAAAGTACAGCCGTATCAGTCTGGAATTCCCCCCCAGCTAATGGGCCTTGTTCAAAAGCATGACTCATCAACCCAGACACACAATGCTGCACAGCTGTATTACTTTCAGAACCTAAAAGGCACCTCTGCACTCTTCTCAGAAAAGGTAGTAGTATCAGTTTGCTAGGTGTTGTATAGAGGTACTCACTGTTACCATATTTCCATACACTCAGTTATTGAGACTATTTTTTTATGTATGTAAATATTTCCCCCAATTCACAGTAATATTAAATTTAGATTTTGAAATATGTACAGAATCTGATTATGTCTGAAAATGTAAGCTATATTAATAACATTCTGGAAACAAAGAGGAAAAAAGTATTAATCTCCATTTAATGTAACATTTGTAAAAAGTAGCTAAGTGTTGATATAAACCAGCAACATTTTATTTTGCATTTAAATTACTTTGCTGCTTGAATGCTGAACTTTTTGCCTAAACAACTTACTGCAAATACATATTTTCCTTGCAACCTAAAAATGAACTTACATTTCTGCTCCAGAAATGTGATTTTTCTCCACAAGCCAAATTATACAGCTTACCTTTCCTAGGATGTCCAGTAGCACTGATCGCTTGTGTGTGATAGAGGCCATGCTTATTCTGCACACACACTAAGTGAGAATCTGCTTCAGTATTAAAACTTGCTCCAATACTAATTACATGTTCATTAGAAGAATTTACCACCTTCATTACCTGTCAGTACAAAATTTATCATTAAATTGACAAATCTCATTATGCAGTACTCATTTTATATACAAGACATTAGAAAAAAACAGCTCTCAAAACAAATCCCAAGAATTATTAACTTAGTCAATTTCAGAGAGTTTGAACAACACAATTTGCCATGACTAGCTGGAGTAACACTAAGCACGATCAAAAATCCTACTTCAATAGAGAGGGATAAGTAAGTCTGAGTACCTCTGGACAATGCAGAATATCAGAGTTGTAGGGGTTTTGTTGGTCTTAAGGCTAAAATATACATTAAGCCTCATGCAGTTTACTATTCAGGGTTTTTTTGTTAAAGCTGAAGTAAACAAATTGTAGTAAAAACTACGCTGGCAAAACAGATTTTTTTTTTAAAGTTTTAAGCAGAACACCACCATCAGGAAATGTGTAAGAGATAATCCTTGAAGATACGTGCTAGAAGATTTTGAAGAAAATGCTGATTTTTCAGCATTTAATAGTTACCCTAAAGCTCAACTTGTCACTCATCATTACCCACTTTCCAACATATCCAGGAAGAAGGAAATGCGTGCTCAGATAATTTCATGCCCTCCACCTCCCCCCATCACATGCTTACATCAGTTTAAAGTTCAAAGAGTGTACTGTACAGCAAATAGCAAAGTAATCTAGAGAGCTGCTATCAAGTGGAGAACTCACTTGCAGAACTGCCTGGAAACTGATTACAGAATAAAAACATTACGGCCTCTAAGACCTTTTTTTTTTTTTAAGGGCTCATGTTAAAGATGTGACTGGTATTATATGAATAATAAAGACTAAAGCAGTTTGGATTAGAAAGCTAATCAAGATGGTTTTACTCACCTCATTATACTTCCTTAGGGGTATTTTAATACAGCTTCTACCCATTTCCACATGAACAAACAAGTTGTCTACAGTATGCAAAGTATACTGATAATTTCTAAGGTCCTATAACAGACAAAGTTTTTACATTAGCAGACAATTAATTATAATTGGAAAGGTTAAGTTTGTGTGACAAAGTAATTACTGTTACAGTTAGACCAGAGCCTCTGCCTGTCAAGTCTTTTCTTCAGATTCAAAGAATGTCAGATTTAAGAGTAGAATTCTTGCACCACACCAGTACTTGGAAGAGAAAAATGCAACTGAACGACTACTAGCAGCTTAAATGTAAATGTCAACATTTTTCTCATTCATTTAAAGCCATTTCTCACTACCAGAACTAATGCGTAACAATATAATGTGAAAGCTATAGCCTTCCTAACTCATACAAATACTCTTTGGTAAGAAAGTTTCAAGTCAGGTATGAAGAACAAAAACATTAGCCCTTTGCCAGAAATAAGTCTGCCTTCAAGAATGAGAGTTTTGAGGATATTTTACACAGTCTAAATTACAACAGGAGAGGAAGAGAATAAAACATCTACTTACAACAAGCAGATTCATAATTGTGTGTCCTATCTCTCCAAAGAGTGGCTTCCGGTGCCTGAAACTTACTACAGGAGTGGGATATGCTAGGGTGGGGGAAGGAGGAAAAAAAGGTCATGTTTACCTATCAACAACCGTAAGACTTGCTAATCCAAGTATTTATTTTTATTTTCAGCTATAGCCTATCTTTCTTAATCCCAGTATCTGACCAGCCAAAGGAACTAGTGCCCCTGTCTGATTCTCTGTCACAGACTGTGCTTTAGCCGACTGCATAGTTTCCCTACCCACGGTTAAATCCTACTGCAATGTCATTGCACGGAGTCACTCTCCTAGTGGCAGTAATTTTGTGGCAGAGACTTGTTGCTGCTTTCATATGCTTTGTCAGCTATGTTTCCTGCAGTAGGTTATCTGGATGGAAACATCCTGGGCTCAGTCTTTGGGTCACCAGCTGCGGGAGGGGTTGCAAGGCTTCGTAGTTGCTTGAATAAGAATACCATACAGGTTAACATCTGCTTCTATGTTAATGCTATAATATAAAGCGAATACAATACTTAGTATTGATAAGCAACAATAGAGTGAGTGAGGATGTTCATACAAAGTAACATGCTTTGAAGACCCATGGCTGCACAGGAAACACATGCAGATGGAAATTAGGGAAGGCAAAGAGATGCAGGAGACACAGACCACAGTATGAAGCCATTTGAAAACAACAGTCAGGATTGTGAGGTCAAAGATACAAAATTGGTTTTTTAAAAAAAAAAAAAAAAAAAAATCAAAAAACCAAAAAACCCACAACCAAAACCAAGAAGTAATTCGATAAGAGAAAGAAGAATGACAAAGAAGCTTGTCAACACACAGACAGAAGCCTGGCCAGTAGAAATCCGCTATTGACTCAAGAAATCCAGAAACAAGCAAATGATACATATTTATAGACTTGCAGCTACTAGAATGGAAAGCTTATTTATCAAAAATGCATTCAGGTCAGGAAAGTTGTGTATGATACATCTTTGAAATCCATTCCACTTAAGCAACAGCTGCATGCTGCACCTTAACTGAACTCCTGCTCTCTAAATCATAAGCAGCAGTGCAACAGGAAACAAAACAGCACCTACATTGCCAAATTAAATGTCTGCGTTATTCAAGCAAGTACACAAGGAATTCTAAAGAGCATTTAGGACAGTATCTACTTTCAGGTCTTGCTCAAGCTAGCTTTATCTGTTCTTCAAGGCAATGGGAATCTGTGTAAATACTTTCCTTTGGTGAGCCTGGAGCAGAGTCAATCTAAATCTTGTTGGGAGAGCAGCAAATGCTCACATCAGCCTGCAACAGACTGTGGAAGGTAATTCCTACATGGAGGCTGTGTCACTGCACAACCTCTGATGGTGCACATTTACATGCTATCCATCCACCTCATTTTGAAAGAAGGCCTAGAGATTTCAAATGTGTTAATTAGTAAGTTATCCTTTTAAGTAATGAATACCTTTATTCATTTTATGAGGCAGTAATATTTTGCCAATATACTCAATTTCAGCAATTTAATTCAAAAAAACAATTTGTCAGAGTTGTAAATTGGGCTTGTGAACTTCCCTTTAAACCTTTCTCCTATGACAACAAAAGTCAGACATTTTGATATTTTACTACTGTCGGTTTTGGTCTCTTAGCTTTCTCATCAGCTAAGATGAGAAAAAGAGAGAAACCAAAATAATCAAAGAAGTCTATCAGGACAATGTAAATTTCCAAGTGTCTCAATAGGTGGCTTCCCATGTATGAAACATCAGTCTTACACAAGTGTAACATAAAATACTGCAAAGATTATTTTAAATATTTTGCTGTCTAAAAAAACTTGTCTTTTCCAAAGGAATTTTACATTTATACAACTATTTAAAGTGTTAAAACTTACCCCCATATTCTGCTCCCAATCTCAACATTAAACGGATCGGAAAAACTTTCGCCCAGGGTATTTCCAGCTTATGGATGAGAATGCCACAAAGAAAAGGGTTATCTGGTAGAATTTGATCATCAAGTTTCTGAAAAGTTGGTGAAACAAACAGGAATCCTCCATGCTCTTTGTTATTGAGGAAGATTTCAGTAAAAGTAATGTTTTCCATGTTTCTTATTAACCTTCCTGCAGAAAGAGGGACAGAGTGTCTTTGCAGATCTGGAGAAGTAATACATTAGTGTCAAGAAAACTATTCTAACCAGTGGTCTCCTACAGACTTGCAAGCCGTATGGTATATCTCACATATTCCTGAAAGTCTGTCAGACATCTACACCCATAAACTAAGTGCTCTATATCTACTAACTAAATGAACTGAATATGAAACCAGGTTTTTCCAAACAAATGTCAAAAACCCTGAAGTGTACAATGTTCTAGCATACATCAGTTGATGAACTTCGATTAACAGACCTCAAATATTTACATACATAAGAGTATTGTACTTGTACAAATGAAGTTCCAGATGTCCTAAACCATGGACTCAAGGACTTATACCCAGAATCTCTAACACAATATGACTAAATAACAACAAAAAACTGCAAACAGGATGTTTACAGAAGTACATGAAACGAAGAAACTTAAATTTTTTTCTTCCTGTCGTTTATTTAGAACCCAAGGCTAACACTGCAAGGTTTTTCAACAGAATCATTAGATACTTACAAATACTTCAAGAAAAATTACATACTGACTTCCAGTTTTAAAGATCAGCAAGAAGATATTAAAATAACGTACCTTTCATTGCATCCTTATAGATGTCAATAAATAATTTGAGTATTTCACTAGGAAAAATCTCTTCATCTGGCAAACACTGCAACAGAATGACAATTTCCGCCTGACCCAAACCATGCAGTCCGTTTGTTGAGAAGTACCAGCACTTTTCTGAAGAATCTTTCATTAAAAAGACAGATCAGTAATGCTGTTTTACAGTCAGAAAAAGAAAGCTGGATTTAATGCAAAAGAAGATGTGCACTACTTACAAGTTATTAGCTTGACATTCACAAGCAAGTTTGCATTCAGGATAAAAGTTAATGGATTAAGACCTCCTTCCACAAGAAGCAAGGTGACCTGTTGGTGAGATGGATGTTCTTCCACTAGAGGATCTAAATAAATTAACACCCAATTTAGTTCAACATGTCAGCCAAAACATTGAATTACAGATCATAGCATATGAAAGACTGTACCATCCTACTATCTTAAGAAGGTGGTAATTATTCTCAAACTTAGAATAGCTACAGATCAACCAACGAATAGGTTACCCTAAGATTCAAGGAACATATAAAAACAAAGCGGTAACTTGTAACAAAGGTGCAAACTAGGCCTATCATTCACTTGGTAATTACTGACTAATCGTATCTGCTGTCTCCTCATCCATACACTGGTACTGTTAAGTTACCATCAATGAGCACAATCACTACTATAATGCATTTAAGTGATGAAGTATTTTTTTCATAACATATTGATCTTGTTAATAATCCATGTTCAATTACCCAACAGTCCAATGTGCAGCAAATAAATGAGAGATTAGAACTGTATTAAAATACAAGTTATATACACACAAGTTCATATTTAGAAATCTTGCATGAGGTGATTAAATATGAACAATTTTCTCAAATTTTACCTTTTCCTTTTTCACCCGCTGCAAGCAAAAGTGGTGGCAGTTTATCACCATCAGGAACAAGGCTGATCTCTTTACGAACACAGTTTTCAACACCACATAGTGCTCTGTAACTTGAAGGACTAACAGGCATATCACTTGTAGTCTGATCAACTGAACTGGAACTAGTCTTCTCAGCTTCTGCAGTAGGAGAACACTCTTCAGTTTCTAAAGTTACAGATGTATAACTATGTACCACCTCACTCTGGCCTGCAACAGCCTGCTGTGCATCATCTGAAGAAACAGAAGGGCATAATTCCTCCATTCTTGTAATAATATCAATTTCTTCCTTAGGTTTTGGATTTACATCGGTTAATATGTCATCTTCCTCTGGGTTTGCAGCCTACGAAGAAAAAAAAAGGTATCTACACTCTTGTCTCACAACAAGCTAAACTTTCATTACTAGCATTCTAGGAGCAAAAAGAGAAAGAAATCTATCACAAATACTAACAATGCATTTCCTGTAAACAAGAAGAAAGCCACCAAATCTCTCCTGGATCTTCCTTTTTTTTTTTCCATCTTTAGGAGTTACATTAGGTGAAGATGCATCATTAATTTATTTGTTCGGTAACACAAAATTCGTATCAGAGCACTGCAGATTAGTCATTTTAGCATACAACAGTCAGATGTAACACAATCAACAATAAACCAAGTACCCCTCCAGGAATCTGTTTAGTATTACTGTTTCCCCACTCATAGCTACTGAACATTGTCATCATTGTAATTTTCCATCATTGGGATCAACAGGTTCAGTACTGCAAGTGTATTTCTATTTCTACACTAATAGTTGAGTCTAGCATTTTACAGTCCGATTCATTTCTAGTCTGGAGTCAAACCTATGCTGTTCCCCCAGTGAAATGGATATGACAAGCTATGAGCATAGGCACATTAGGATATGAGCTGTAATTAAAGAAAGGGGGGGGGGGGAAGAAAAAAAATCAAGAGGTGCGCTACCATCTTTCAAATATGTTAGACTTGCATCCGATCTCAATAGGGAAGACTTTGCATTGCAACAAGAAAAAAACCTAACAACCCTATGCTTGTCCTGTAATAGTTCTCCTGGTATGCTGACAGCTTCCAGCAAATCCTCTGTTTAGAGAATACATGTGTCAGAACAATAAAAAAAAGACAACAACTGCAAAAATAACAGACCACAAACCCACGGGCAAAGAGATGACTAAATTGGCCTCTAATCAACTTCTTCCCCACGAATTTGCTTGCTGGTGTTTCATAACACTTTATACTTTTGACCTTCATAGCATCCTGTGGCAGCATGTTCAGGATTATGTGTCACCTAGTGAAGTACATCCCTTGCTTTAGAGCTGCAGTATGGTGGTTTTGTTTGAGCTTCTGAAGCTGCATACAAGAACCATCAACTAATTGTCTCCTACTCACTTTGTCCATGCTGCTTTTAATTTTAGACACTGCTCATCTTTTGCAAGTGAAAATACCCTCTTTCCCCAGAATGGAAGACAGGCTATACCTTTTGATTACTGCAACTTATTGGAGTCCTCCCTTGTTCAAATGAAGTCACATTTACTATCATCCATTCTTCATGAATTAAGGCTGATTTACATGCTATATACCTGGTAACCGTTCAGATCCTCTCTATACAAATAATAACAATGTGGTCTGGTCATTAGCTTTACTGATTTGTTTTAAAAACTCTTGGACATTGCTAGAATCACAGAATTTATGTAATCACTTGACAGAGCGCTTCAGAGCTACGGTTTATTTTAAAAAGGCTCCAGCTGAGGAATCTCTCCAAATCTTTCCACAGCAAACTTACACCACTTCTTTGGACTTTTCTTGTCAAGTGCAACTAGTTCAACACCATGAATATGATCTATTGTAAAAAAGCCAATCTCCCTCTCAGTTCAATATTAGTTCATATTAGAAGCAATATGTAGATTTTGCTGCACCCTATAATGTAGTGTTCTAGGGCATTAAGCAACTTCTGGTTAGTCTAATCCAACAGGCAAACTATAGCAAGCCACTGGAAAAAAACCCCACTAACTTCTACTATAAGCATGTTGTTAATGACAGGTTTCAGAACTATGGCTGAGATTACCTTCATAAAAAGTAGTTAATCAAAGGCTGTGTAGAAAAAAACACTTGTTTTGGAAAAGTTTCTGCCATACCATTTTTAAAGTTCACATACACCCCAAAACAAACATGGTTTCCTTTGGAGTATGGTCTACAGAATATTTCAATCCAAGGATTTCACAGTGACCCCCCCACCCCGCCCCCCCAAAAAATCAAATACTGGCTCAGATTCCAAAAGCTCTGAAGCAAAAGTCATATTATGGTATGTAAGGGGCCCCATCAATAGCAAGCAAAGGTATTTCAAGAGGCAATTCATACACCTACACACACTTCTTAATTCATACCATACGCATCT
Organism: Fulmarus glacialis; assembly: GCF_000690835.1. Lineage (NCBI taxonomy): Eukaryota > Metazoa > Chordata > Aves > Procellariiformes > Procellariidae > Fulmarus > Fulmarus glacialis. The sequence goes on along the minus strand of NW_009200987.1, from coordinate 14,684 downwards.
CTGGCAAGTCAGGGTTTACTGGACTTAAGTCCTGTGACGACCTCTTTGCTCCAGATGAAAGTTTTGTTGTATCTGCCACTTCGCCATTTGGCAAAATACCATCTGCAAACCAAACTCTCCTCTGTTCTTTGGGGCACAGCCCTAGGACAGGTTAAGAAAACAACACTGACTTCATATTATTGTACTGTTCTAATAGCTGAAAGGGATAAAAATTAAGCCCCTTCTCCCCCCAAATATATAAAGAATCTGTTTACTGGAACCAAGCACAGGTAGACAGTTTGACATCAGCCAGTCTTCAGTCAGGCAAATACATGCAAAAAAAATCTCACACTTGCAGAGGAAGCTGCCATGCTATAGTTAAATCCATCAATTCCTCTATAAGGAAGGCTACTTCCTCAATCATCCCTCTGTAGCAAGACAAGAATGAAGTGTATATCACAACTAAAAGATGAAATACACTCTAAAAAGTTAGCTTATCACTTTGTTTAAAAATTTATTTTCCTTGAAGAAGGTCAGATGTTTAATAGAAGTGGAACAAAGACTCTACTTCACCACTGATCATTCGTATTTACACAGAGAATGAATCGCTACTGCTCCTTAGCAACTTTTCCCTAAACAACTACTTTTTGTTCTTACTGTGAGACTGGCAGTTGCAACACTAGCCAGAGATCTCCTAAGCTATATAAAAATGAAGAAAGTAGTATCTACACACAAAAAAAATCTACAATATAAACAGAGAGGACAATGAAAAAAAAGGAACATCTACATTTCATAAGTGAAGACTTAAGACAGACTTGGTCAAGCTCATACATGGATGGCATCGACACTGGGAACTAAAGTAACTTTCCAGTGTCTCAGTTCACAGTTTCCACTTCCCACAAAAAATACCACTATACCAAGAATGTATCCATGATGTGATAAACAATTCTTTCCAATGAGATCCTGAAAGTGTTAGATATATTATATTATAGTTAGCATACCTTCAATACCAGGTTGTTTAAGTACTGAGATAGGTAACAATGCAGAAGGTGAAGGAGAGCTAGCACTACCAGGTATCTGGGCTTCCTCCAAAGGTGGAACAGCAGAAGCATACTCAGAGGAGATACTGGAATTGGGGACAGGACCAGTTGGACTCATCATCCTTTCAAATGCCTGTGCTAAAAAAATGTGGTTAGTTTTTAAGATCTCACAATTGATTAAATTTCACTTGCAGTGCAGTATTATGAGTGGGGTTTTTTGCAAGAGCAGTACACAATTTGTGAGCTGGTTATGAAAAATGAACACTCAAGTTATTGTACAGGAGAAAATTTAGATTTCTTTATTCTCTACCTGCACATTTGCCTGATACATTCCTAACATAAAAACAGACCTCCTTGTACATCTTGCTACTGTTGCAGTGACTACATTGAACCATATGATCCCTGTACTTTGGTGCAAATACATATATCACACTTATCAAGTCAAATTCCATTCAGGTGGCATATTAAAAATCTGGTGTGTTTTCAACTTATTTAAATATTAATAATCAGGACCTCCATCTTTTCTCCTGATGTTTCCATAAGCATCCATGCTTAGCCTTCAGTTAAGAAAAGGTTATCTTATGATTCAATTACTGTAGTACTGTTAAGTGACTCGTAAAAATATCAGGACAGAAAGCTACATAAAATGGGCAAATAACATGTGAGAACAAGCAGTGGTATAGCCTTTAAACACATAGAAGGCTACTGTGGAGGGAGGATCAATTTTGCTAGACTCCTGCCACAGATGACCCAATAGCATAACTTTATATTTAGTCCTACAGAGCTCAAACCTACCGTTTTTTTTTTTTTAAATAAAAAATAACCAGCTTGTTACTCAAAGTTTAAAATAAAAACTGAAATCGAACTAAGAGGTACAATTACTCTCTTCCTCCCTCCACCTGAGAAATAGGAAAACATACACCAATTAAAGTAGTGAAGCTTCCCAAAAAGAACAAAGATTAAAGAGATACTAGCTGTACCTGTTCTTCTTTAATGATTACTGCAATTACTCAAAAAAACCCCCTTTTTACCTTTATTAATATCATCATAACAGCCAGTACAGACTCTTGCTTCCTTCTCCATGTATTGTAGTTTGCATTTTCGTTTGCAACAGCCACCACAAAAAACCTGAACCGGAAAAAGACTGAATTAAATATTATAGACAAAATCCCAGTATTTCCTGAATTAAGCTCCTATTATTTACTCCTTTTACTAAAACAGATTGCATTATATAAAGCATGCATACACATTTTTGGAAGTAGGGAAGGAGAAAAGGAGCTTTAGCATATGTATCTTACAATACATTTCTGTCTGGGGAGAAGGGAAAGTACTAGACTAAAAAGGCTTTTATTAAAAAGGCTTTTACTGCATCCAGCTCTGGAGTCCCCAGCACAAGAAAGACATGGACCTGTTGGAGCAGGTCCAGAGAAGGGCCATGAAAATGGTCAGCGGGCTGAAGTACCTCTCCTATGAAGAAAGGCTGAGAGAGTTGGGGTTGTTCAGCCTGGAGAAGAGAAGGCTCCGGGGAGACCTTACTGTGGCTTTTCAATATATAAAGGGGGCTTATAAGACAGATGGAGAGAGAATTTCTACCAAGGCCTGTAGTGACAAGGCAACGGGCTATGGTTTTAAACTGAAAGAGGGTAGATTTCGACTGGATATAAGGAAGACATTTTTTACAACAAGGGTGGTGAAACACTGGAACAGGTTACCCAGAGAAGTTGTGGATGCCCCATCGTTGGAAGTGTTCAAGGCCAGGCTGGAAGGGGCTCTGAGCAACCTGATCTAGTGAGAGATCTCCCTGCCCACAGCAGGAAGGTTAGACTAGCTGATTTTTAAAGGCCCCTTCCAACCCAAACCATTCAATGATGCTATGATTAGGAATCTCAAAAACTCCACAATTTGGGCCAAATTACAAAGTCTGCTTTTGATCAGGGGTCTTCCTATCTTGTTCCCTAGAACTGTACCACAACCTATCCATACCATAAGCTTTCGAAATTTCTCAGGTATTTCTGTTGGACCAAAGCAATCTTTAGATGTCTACAAACCAACCTTCCACACATGGCCAGGAACGCCCACGTTATAGAGCTAAGCACTCAGCTCTCGCCAATACTCTCTCAGATTCAGCTATGAAACAGAGCAGCACCTAAAATTTCTTGCTGTGAGCAGCTTTATCACATAAGGTCAGGTGCCCAAAAATTAGCTAAAATTGGATTTTACTTTTTTTTTTAAAGGTCATAGCTGAAAGCAGCTGGTATACAATTGCACAGCGATTAGAAAACTCTTCCAAGAAATACACTTGTTTGATTCTAAACCCTCTGCAGCCTAATATTCAAGCCTGTATCTTTCTCTCTCATGAAGAAACCTTCAGAAAAAGGTACACAATACACATGCAACAAAGAGCAGCAACAAGGAGAATACAAGTGATATTATATTAAAATTATATTACATTAAAATCTGGAGTGATTAAAACAATTCCACCTATTCCGAAATTCACTCCTACTTCTGTTAATCCCGTAACTATGTTACATTAAACAACAGTGATAGGAACAAGGGCTGAACCCCAGAATTGGGTCAGATTTGCTTTACTGCTTTAGTATTATCTCTGAAGATTAACTGTTGCAATCTCCCATTTAAGATTAATAGTAATGGTTAAAATTATCTAGTTTCATACCAGCAAAGAGCCATTCTTTATACACTGATCTTGCAGCACTGTGTGCTGCACCAAGTCTCTCCATAACAAGCATTATCAGTTTGTCATGAAATTCCAAGCTGCCTCTTCTGCCTCACAGATAACTAAGCCAGAGCTCACTGCTTTCCAAGCTACTTACTAATGCTGGCTCAGGAACTGTGTTGGCTAAGTAGGCTTCCCACCTCTGTCAGAAAGAATAAGCATAGTTGCCTTCATGTTACTAGCTCCCTTCAGCAAAGTATTTTAAAAGCTGGCTGAAGACTGAAGACAGAATATGGTCTTCTACTCCAACAGGATACATATTGTCTATTCTTAAGCAGACATGGGGAAAAACGTGTGTCTCTTTAGCCTGGATCACACCTACACAACCCCATTCAAAGAACTGTGTCTCTAGTAAAGCTGCCTTCTGCAACAGTTCCCATAAACATCTGGTACTTTTCTCACTTCTCCCTTATGTTCTTTCAAGGGTGATTTGCAAGTTTTCAGAAGTCCCACCATTTTTAGCTATATGCAGATTCTAGAGTCAGTATTAGCCTGTACAAAATGTATCTTTTGAAACCTTGGTCTGACAGAAGCCTTCTATTGCTGACCAGTAGGTGGAAAGAACACTAGAAGTCTTCTGCTACTCCTAATTATCACCAGGGGAAAAAAGTTATTAAGGGGAAAAAACACCAAACAGTAGTGACAGAGAAAAAAATTAAGTTATTACAAGTGAACTCCTTTAAGTAGGAAAAGTCACTGTAAAAACAGCAATATGAGCTCGAAAAATAAAGTATTCCAGTTGTTTCTGCGTTAGTGTCACAGGTAATTTACCTCAACTGAAAATGTACACGCTCAGTAAAGATGTTAAGAATGTAACTGGTGAAGATTAATTGCTAATCAGTTACAATCCACCTCAGGGCTTCAAATGCTAAGTACAATCCTTTGCAACTGGTATTCTCTTACACTTGGTGCCACTGGGACGCACAACAGAGGATGCAGCTTAACCCGAATGCACAGGAGACAAAAGGTGAAGACAAACTAAGGGACTGGTAATGTAACAGGGGAAAGGAGATTAAGATAAGGCCGCTGACCAAAGAAATTGATTCTGTTTCAGCTACGAAGAGCTGAACAAACACCTAAATAAAGAAACCGTGAAGTTGTTTGGCCTCACAAGTGCTGCAGATCGGAGGGAAAGTAGGGACCACTAACCTCACACTTCCGTCCAGCACAGAAGCCACAATTCACAAGTGTTGCCATTTTCATTGATAAAAAAAAGCTACAGGACCACATGAAAACTACACAGTTGTCTTCCAGAATAGTCCACAGAGGACAACTGTGAACTCCTACCAGTTTCTCTTCATGTCCAAGAGGTTGAAACCACAACAAACCACAACATGTCTGCAAGGAATGTTTTTGGGTTTTTGTTGGGTTTTTTTTTCCTTAAAGACAAAAAGTTACTATTAAAAAGACAAAAGTCTTTTTAAGCTGTTGCACATTCAGAAAAGCTATGACAGAGTTACAAATGCATAGTACCCCAGTAGCTGTAAAGTTTAGATAATCTATACTGCCTTCACTCATTTTCCCAATAAACACGCATTGTGATGCTCCCTCTAATCACACTGTTCTGCCAAAAACCCCTCTGGTAACACACAAGATTAACAACAGCTGATGGTTGTAAACAGGACTGTGTAGTGAAGGGTGCTTTTATCCCCATCTCTATACAAGGTGCAAGAAATTTCACAGTGAATGTGAACAGGAACTTGAAGTCAGTCAGTCCAGTCTTATGACTAAAACAAAACCCACTCTAAAGAACTGTGTTTTAAATTGTTACAAAACTTCCAACAGGATATTCTGCCAAGTGATTAAGTTCAACAACTTCTAGGTTGTCACAATGAGTTCTTAATTTTCTTGGCACCCAAATTCAGACCTACATTTTAGTTCATGCTTACTGCATTGAAGTAAACGGGTACTATGCTTTGAATACACAGTGCTAGAAAAGGCATCCTGGGAAAAAATTACCAAGCCTCTCCAGATGCCTCTCGACATTGGGGATGCAAAAAGTTAGTAAGTACTGACATTACTCTTTGCTGTATCTCCTCATCCATAAAGCTTACAGAGGAACACTGACAAGTAAGTTAATTAGTATTGTTAGTATTTTTATGCACTAGTAAAAGTGTAAGACAGAGTAGCTTACAAGGGAATTCTGCATTAAGAATAAGCTTTATTTACTCACTGCGGAAGACCACAGGTTGAAAAAAGTTCTACAGATTACTTGCTCAGCTGGTGAGTACCATTTACCCCACAAAAGTAGCATACTTTTCCCCTGAGGTGACCCCCCTGGAAAATTATGCATCTAAACACACAGGAGGACAGATGTAGGCTATAAATCCTTTGCACTGGTATTGCTGTTACAGCTCCTGAAAGAATGCAATTCTTCCAGATTCATGGACAGTGTTTTACAGCTAGTAGAACCACTTACGTGAATTCCAATCATCACCATCACCTCAATTTTTTTAGGCTTAAATACTTAAGCTTAACTTAAAAGCTGAGTAAAAAGCTGATTCACTATGAGTACTATGGAGTAGTCCACTGTCTAAACCTCCTTGTTGTATGTAGAACATAATAGTCTAGCCAGTAATGGAAGATAAGGTAAGAACATTCACCGTACTTCCCTTTAATTATTTTTACAAAAAAGTCATGCGTTTCTTAATTAATATCAGTTTTTTCCAACAGTCTAAGTTTCGATGAAGGAAAAATAAAATTAATTGTTTTTAAAATAAAATATTTTGAGCCTAGAAAAATTGTGCAAATATTCTTCCCCTTCTGTATTTTGGTTATCCTTAAATCAGAATTCATTTGCTTTCAGTAATACAGGATGCCTCTCCAATAACTTACCTTTCCGCATGCACGACAGTGGTGTCTTCTTTTTGTAAATGTGAACTTGACTTGGCAGTTCATGCAGTTGGGTGCCTCTGAATCAGGAACCCACAATGGTTGTTTCTGCGAGAGCGCTGCAGGTATTTTAAGCGATTCTACATTTTCAGGTGTTGGATTTCCTCCAGCTTCAGAGCTGCTTTCCCCAGAGTATGCAGGGTCAGAATTTTTACCAACGTTTACGCCGGTGCCTGAGAAAGGAGCTTCTGGGGTAACAGAACTGGCTTCCTGGTTTTCTCCCTCAAGTACATCTGTTCTATTCAGTTGTCTCTGATCAACAGCTCCTTGGGAAAGGCCAAGCAACTGCTTTGGTCTTGCACCTTCAGTATGAACATTAGAAACTAGCGCTTCATTACCACTCTCAGTCATGTCCTGAATACCAGACATATTCTCTTCTGTTGCAGATTCCGATTCATTGGCAGTAAGAGATACTTTAAGATTACTATTAATGTTCATTATCTCCTCGAGTTTTGCTCGCATATTTTCTTCAGTGACCTCTGTGAAATCCAGGTTGTTCACATTTGTGAAATTCCCTTCATCTGCATCAGCTTCCATTAAGTTACTATCATTGTCTGAAGACTTCAACACATTGGACTGAAGACTTTGGCCATACAAGAAATCATCAAGCTCAGCATCGCTTATTAGAGTATCACTTTTAATAGCATTCTCCTCAATAGTAAAGTCAGCCATAATTGGGCTCATACCTTCATTGTAATAAGAGTCTATACCAACACCATATGGCTCAGGTTCGTATTCCAGAAAAGCAGAAGCAAAAGCTTTGATTTGCTGAGAATCACTGTCATCAATTACATTCTGAGTATCATACTTCTCTCCATCTGTACTTTTTTCCACAATACTTTCACTGATTTTAGCTATATATTCTTCCTGTTCGCACAAGTCAGTGTTTTCGCAGGATTCCCTACTGGAGAGATCAGTTTCAGACTTTACAGCATGAACAGTTAAAGTATCACTAATAACTTCCGCCATTTCATTTTGAGGTAGAGGATTAACTTTTTCTTCCATTACAACTAATGAACCACATATAGATACAGGAAGTGGAAGACATGACAGTGAGGTCTGGACATCCTCAACTGAAATACACGAAGCTGAAACGCTGTTTAGTATTTCGTTGCTATTAAGTTCTTCACTACCTACATTCTCTTCTGTGATTTTCTTTTCCAATACTCCTTTAGCTCCCATTTGACATGAGGAGCCTGGTAAAACACAATTTCCAGGTAATGTTGCATGGCTTTTGTGCAACTGCGGCCTCTTTGGCAGATCTGAAGGCATGGATTCAACATTATTCTCATCTTTTGAGTCTACCTTTTCTATAGCATTTCTTCCATATATCTCTTTGCTTACTGCAGAACATGCACTTTCATCTTGTGGTTCACAAGGCAATTTTTCGTATGCTTTCTCATTTTTGGGACTGTACGCATTCGAATTCTGTGATGTTACAGGGACATAAGCAGTATTGAGGCGAGCAGTTTGTTCAAGCTGATCAAATACTTCACTGCACTTTACAGATTCTGTCCCGTGTTGATCATCACATGGATCTAAGACCCTCGCTGTAGCATAACTGTCTGATTTTAAAGCTAAATGATTAATCTCCTCTGTTTCAGCATGTCCTGAACCTTGTAGCATTGAGTCCCCATCACTCTGCTCTGTACTTGAAACACCACTGCAACCAGCTGATGACACACAAGTAGGAACAGGTATGCAAGATATGCCAAAGCCAATCAAACCTTCACCGTACTGGAAGTCTTCTGGCTGCAACTTTTGAGTATCTTCATGAACAGCCACTGAATGGATTAAGTTACCTGTGTCATTAACAAGATCACACACAGGTATACTACACCTTCCCACATTTGAAGCCTGAATTTCATTTAAGGAACCACTGTCCACAGTGGACAAAAGATCAGGTCCAGCAACGCTTTTCTCGTTTTGCAGTGAGTAACTCTGAAGCTCTTCACTTGTTCCAATATGGCTAGCTAGAGAGATTTCTTCTGATGAAGTACAATTGTTAGCATCCTCTTGCAGTTTTGGTGTTGGGTATACATGTAAGCAATCCAGAACCAAAGAAAGTGAATGGTGTTTCGAGTCATCTGGATTTTGAGGTGTTCTGTAGCAGTCATATTCATCTATTTTAAGCAAAAACAGATCAAAAGCAAAGTTTATAAAACTCCTCTCTTTCCACAGTGCACCCCCTCTAAATCCCATCTATTCATCAATATAAGCTTTTATTTAGCATATGTTACTTTCAAATTCCACGGCAACAGTCATTTGACCAATATTACTACGCTGGAGAACAAGGCAGCGCAGGAACTAACCTGTATTCTGTTCAAATTCATCAAGTAGTTTGTCCAAGTCACAGACTGCAGCTTTAAAGTAACTGTCCATTCTAGCTACAGTTCTAGTGAAGCTTTAGCCTTTTTAAACCTAAAAAGAAAAATACAGTGTTTCACTCACAGCATTTTGCTGTTTACAAAGTCAAAGTGTTATTATTAGAAGACAACTTCTATGAAGTATTTTTTATTTTCAGTAACACTTTCTTCTCTCTCCACCTAAACAAAATGTAAGTACAAACAGGGCTGCAGACTGCCAGCCTCTGTGTACTCCGAATATGCTCTACAGTACACTCAGTACACTATGCACAATACGCTCAAAACTTCACCTTGAATCAGGAAATTATTAAACCCCAATGCACCTGAAAGCACATACTATGGCATTATAACATCAGGAAGCTTAAAACCAGAAAGGATACTAAGATCTTCTAGACTGACCCCCTATACATTTTACACCACACAGTTCGCAGGCAAAAAACCCAAAATAGGCCATCATTACCCTTACAACATGAGTGAACTGTTTAAATAAATGATGCCTACATAATCCCAGACATTTCATGCTTTAAACTGCAGTAGGAAGCGCAAAAAGCATCCTTCTGTTGGCAGAAGCACCAGCACGAAAAAAGTCTCCTTTAGGAGTTCAAACCTGACAACCAGTTCAACACTGAGCATGTGAACATGACACTTAAAGAAACATATTCTCTTAGGTCCCAAGCTCTCCAACCAATCAGCCTCAATTTACTTTCACCTATGACCGATGGGGAGGTCTGTCTAGTTTTCCTTCTACTCTTATCAGTGCATTAGTCTTTGCATTGGCCAACTTCACAGCCTACCCCATTCAATGTACTTTGACCATCTAGCGCTGTCTTTTCTCAAAGCTTAGAGCCCAAAGAAATACTTAAATGCTCTCATATCACTTACATCACACTGCAGCTACAGATCTAGATTCTACGCCTTACTTACTCCACTGACGTGTAAGGTTTCCTCTCGCTGGATGGTTCAGATCAGGTGCATTCATTTACTACCACATGGATATGCATGTGGCAAGAATACTTTTTTAAGCTAATATATAGTTCAAATAGAGACTCGCAAAGCACAAGAAAGGTGAAACAAATAGTATGCATCATAACTTAATGCAGTACTTTGTGCCCATACATAAGCAAAAAATAAACAATCTGAATATACCACTGTGTTGATATCCATGGCTGTGAATTAGTCACTCCAATGGTCTTCAGCATGCTGCACCGTACGTCATGTCTCACACAGCTATCTAATGAGCATCAAACAGCATAAAGTACATACTTCATGCCCTTTCTCTTACACTAATTGAATACAGTTCTTGACTGTAACAATCAATTCATTTCACAACCTCCTATGAAGTGGGAGATTACAACTGACATGGAAATTATTTCAATTAAGAGCCTTACAAGGTTAACAGCTTTTGGTGATTCATTAAGAGACATAAAAGTACAGATCCCATCCTTAAAGCATATATTTATGGACAGCAACTAAACTGACGGTCAAAAATTAGTCTAACAGATCATACAAACTAGAAATATTGAAGGATTATGAGAAATAATCTGGGGATCAAGAAATACATAATGATGATTTTTATTCTCTGTAGGGATATATTATACAACCTTACCACTCAGGTACAACTTAACTTACAACTAATGTGCAGAATAACAGCTGTGACAAAAAAGGGTGGTGGTCACAGGCCCCTCCCCACTCTCCACCCACACATTCCCCAAGCCTTTTGTACTGGCACCCACTCTCACCTTATCCCACAAGAAGCCAGGTCAAAGAGCTAAAAAGATAGAAAGTCATGTACTTTAGAGGGAGAACAAAGTTAGTTTTTTCCTTGTTTCTCCACCAAAACAGGTCTCCACAGTGAAACAAACACTAACTTAGCTCAAGGTCCTGGCAAGGATCTGTAAATCTGACTGCTTCACTCTTAATTATCTACACAAAACACTGTTTGCCGAGTTACAGCCCTGCAAATTAAGCTCCCAATTTACCACAATCAGAATTTTGAGGTTTTTTTTAAATTAGCAATAAATGTTTTTTAAAAAAACCCCAATTTTTAATGAAGGAAACAGACATCTATTCCTAATATATTAGACTTAAAGCTGTCCTCTGAAATGAATTTTGTTCAGGTATCTCAAAGATGCCACAAGCTGTTATAAAAAAAATCTTTTGTATTTAGTTTTAGAGATTTACTTTCACAGTGAAAGTGAAGTGAATTAGGTCTGTTATTTCCTTAAGACATCCTACTGACCACCTACTGTATGAGTAAACTACAAGGCCTGACGTCAAGAGAAGTGCTGGAGTGCTCACTTACTACTTCTTCAGCCAGAAATACACCAAAGATGACGTGTTAATGGATAGACATAGGTCACATTCTGAACATTTTACACCATTACAGGTCATCAGTTTTCATCACACCATTCATCCTTATGTACATCTCACTTCCTTAAGAACAGAACACACCGATCACAAGGGTTCCCAAGTATATGAGTTGGCAAAGATCCTTTTTTTTTTTCCTGTTAGGAGTCAACTCTTTGTTTTGTTGATTGTGTATTCTTCAGCTTCAAGACAGAATACTTTTTGTTGATGTATTACAAAAAAGCACACTGAGAGTATCTGCCACTTCTCTAAGTAAACATTTGGTATGTTTCTAAACCAGCTCACCTTAAGTGTCTTATCTTTCAAAGCTTTTACTTGTGCCCTGATTTCAAGACCAGCATTCTTTATTATCTTACTCCAGTTTATTTAGTGGAAAACTAACAACACTCAACTGCTGTGCCAGGCAGCAGTCACCATGGTGCACCCAGGAAGCCAGCACCTAGAATAGCTGATGTGAACTGTACTGAAGTGAGCTATTCCGTGGCAATCTCAGGAAGGATTCTGAACAGTTAATATTTTGGTCACATCGACACCTGGTCAAATGCCCTTCTTTAGCTACTGAGGCCTCCAAGAGGCAAGCTTAAATGGAACAAAAAAGGATAGCAAAGGTTTGCTTACGTTATTTGCCTAGTCAGATGAGGCTTAGTCTCTGGCAAATTGCTAATACTGCGCTTTCAATTGCACAAAGACAGAATCTTAAGAAACAGAGGCAATAATTCTACTACATAAAAACGGTTACCTAAGGGAAGCAAATACTGTGATCTGGAGGACTGTGCAACAAGTGCAAGTGCATCAGTGCATTTAAAAACACTTTATAGGCGACTTCTTGTATACCCTTTGGAAATCACTTCTAACATAACAGGCACATATTCCAGAGTTCAAAACAAACTAGGGACTTCTTGACACACTCTTATTTAAAGGAGAAGATAACACAAGTCTGCTAGAGTAGAGAATGGCCAAGAGAATGGCCAAGCTACTATTCTTTTTTCAAGTACAGTATCTCTAAATGGAGGTAGGTAGTAGTTTTCAGTGGTGGTAACTTGTAAAATAAAATGGATAAGTTAATTATTACCAACTAACCAGTTTAATGTCTGATGACAAGCTGCCTTTTGATGTTTAAGAATCCCTGAAAAACACTCTCTGTAGAGTTAATACATATAGGCATTACCAGATCTCCAGGCAGTCACAGCTAATTATCACTGCAGAATCCAGGCCTGCTTTTATATGAAGAATGCTAAAACAACACAAGATCAGGTTTGGAGATAAAGAAACACACCTATGCACAGCGGTCTTCACTCCAGAAAGCTGACCACTGTAGCCATCTTAATTTTAGGTTACCAGGAAAATCTTTTTGCTCATTGCAATGTTACATTGTTTCAGCTCCATCATTTTGTTTAATCATTACATTTAGTAATGAGCAGAAAGCTATACTGAAGCTTTTATCTGCACAACCGGATTTAAGCAGTTTTTTCCAGTTTACCACCCAGCAACTACCATAACTAGAACAAAGCCTCCGATAGAAACACAACCATTAAGACCTATTTAAGTTCACAGTGCTATAGAAGTGAAGTGCTGCATCAAGCACAGTATGCCTCTTCAAGATACTTAATTATTTAATTACCAGCTTTGTCTTTTTCGCCCCCCTATAACCTACCCATAGGCTTGAGGCCCTACAGACAAAAAAAAATTAAGGGTACAACTGCACATAGAATTCATCAGCAATCAATTTAACAGGGTAGCTCATTACAACTGAGCAAATGCTTTGTAAAAAACTTAAATGTTGTCAAATAAAAACTAAAATGATTCTTGCTGAGCAAGGCAACATATTATCCAACCCAAATACTGCAGCGGCTGCTACCACTGCAAATTTACTAGCTGAATCAGGGGTTGAAGATAAAAAGTTACAGAAGTTTTCAGACACATAAGGAAAAGCTTACGTGGCACACTGCAAAAAACTAAACTGCCCTGCTTAAAGAGCAATATTCTGTTAGTTCAACACAGTTTCTTCAGAAGAACAAAACTCTATCAACAGCATTATGGTATTACCACCAACACCAATCAGACAACTCTATCCCGACATCTTCAGCTCCTGAACATTTTTTTTCATTCATCCACAGTAATTTGTTATTGCTCTTCTGAACAGAAAATAGTATTATTCATGCCACACAGAAAAAATTGTCAACAATTACCGATTTTCAGCAGTGCTCCAACACATCAGCAGTACCATCAGCAGCCAGGCCCACAGCTGAAGAAGCCACTTGCTCAACTGAACAAATGCATCTCTCACATACTGCCCACAGTGCCATCATCACTAGTTTTTCAACATTTATTACTCAGCATTAGAAAATGAGTCATGAGAATATGATTATTACATTAGGTCTGAAAGATCTTCCCTCAACGGAAACCAGCGTTCCATCAATATTCTCATCTTCTCTGATTTGCATTATTAATAACCAGATATTCATATTAGACAATGAATATGTCAGTATACAAGCACTAGATGCTAAGAGCATCTAGTACTGGCAGTCAACTGGATCCTTTTCTGTGCTCATTTCTCCAGAACGTACCAATAACCAGTTCTCTGCCATTATAGCTTGTTTTTAAATACAGACTGAGAATGTTCCCCAGTTTATCCAGAAGCATGTCCTAAAACATTTAATGCTGTAAGTGTATGGTGTAAGCATATCCATTATACTCTGTATCAAAATAAACAGAACCGAAGTAGGCAAAACCATCACTATCTCTAAGTCTCTAGGGGCAATTAATCCACCTAAGCAATCTAATATGCCCTACACCACGTAAGCGTGTACAGTAAGAGTACTACGCAGTGAGCTGCTACAGTGTGCAAGTAGCAAACTACGCTAAAAAACCACAAAGGTTTGTTTTTGTTTCATTACCATCTTCCATTTCCAGAAAGCGCATTCACTGATGCTACCGAGACTGTAAAATCCTTACCGCACAAAGTGTCTCTGACTAACGGCAGTCTGATCCGTTCTGAAGTACACAAGTCCTTCTTCAGACCTGGAATAAACTTCAGCGCTCCATACCAGCTTTGGACACTCTCCTCAATCGAGACACGCACCTGTGCCAGTTCAGGTAAGACAAAGGCAGTCAGCACCTGCAGAACAGAGCTGACCGCGGCAAGGGAGCGCTAACACCAGCCTTGGGGGCGAGAGACACACGGGCAGGTTACAGTCGCGCCCGGCGCCTCCGAAGAAATCCCGCCCGTGCAGCGATTCGCGCCCCCCGGGCGCCTCAGGCCCCCAGCGGCTCCTCCCTCCTGCCTCTGCCCCACCGCAGCCACCC
>NW_009200986.1:11501-42568 GCF_000690835.1 Fulmarus glacialis | reverse complement strand
AGTGGGCAGCTCTTCATTCTCCCACTCCCCACCGAATATTGTAAATGAAAAAGGTTTATCTATCTGTTTTCAAAAAGGAACTGGAAATGTTCATAGAAGAATAATTCAAGGTAGATTATCTTACATAGAAACCATATTAAGAAGTCCTTGAGACAAAACCTTGGAGACATTCTGAGCATTATCACTACATATTTGTTGTATTCTTTAATACATGTCAATGTGGCACTTAGGGACACGGTTTAGTGGTGGACTTGGCAGTGTTAGGTTTACAGTTGGACTTGATGATCTTAAAGGCCTTTTCCAACCTAAATGATTCTGTGATTCTATGATTCTTCCCCAAACATCCACTTTTGGCCACTGTAATAAGCAGGATATAAACCTACATGGACCTGCTGTTTAACGTGGTTTAGTTGCAGTGTTAGCAGCAGTGTTAGCAGCAGTGGCAAAGCAAAGTCCATCTATTACTTGTTTTCGAACTCATACTAGATTAATCCAGTCAGTTACTGCTGGGAAGATGCAATCAAGGTCTATGTTCAGGAGAGTGTTTTACTGCAAGTTTCACCCATGACACTAACTCAGCCTGAATTCATTCATACTTTCAAAATGATTATACAAGTTAAATCAAAATAATTCGTGTGATTTTATGTCAGAGTTTAATCAATTTATGAAAAAGTTCATAAAGTTCACTATTCGTCCACTCAGGGTGTTCTTTCTAATCATATGTTCCTGACATGTTTCCATTTTTAAAAATATTTTTTAAATTATATCTTTTAATTTTATTGCTTTTATTATGTGACAAAACAAATATATTGAGGAATGGATTAGTGGGAGCTATGGACCTTGTAGTACTCCATAGTGTGGTCAATCCTATATTATCATCATTCAGAGATATATATTAAAGAGAGCTCTATTAGATAGAAATATTTCTTTTAATATGTACGGATTTATCACCAGGAACTAAAGAGACTCTAACTTTCAAAAATTACAGTGATGACACTCTGAATTCTGTGGTGCAGTCTATACTCTAGAGTGTCCCCTTTTTGGCCTTTACTTTGTAGTATCCCAGTGTCAGGATTTCATTTCATAACAACCAACCCAGTCAATCAGTTGGGATAATTTTTTATCTTGTTAAGAAGTATTAAAAATCTCCAGTGCAAAACTCCCAGCAGAGGCATATAAAGTTCATCCATATAGCACTGAGTGATCATAGTTCTGCCAAAATTAACATAATATATTTGTATACATTATACTAATTATCATTAAGTCCATAATTCCAAATGTCTAATGTTTATTGTTTAGTAGACCAGAAAATTATTTAATCAAGTGATTAATGTCTCCTTAACCGAGTTTTATTTTTAGGTTAAAGCCTTAATCTGATTTGAATTATTATCAGGGCCTCTGGCAGTTTATTTTTTTGTATAATGACAAGAGTGCCTAAACCACCAAGCACTAAGTAATAACCATAGCATAGGTGTACTGTGCATCCAAGTATCCCAATAAGCTTTTCAAGGTATTCCCCCAGGTTTGTTTTTGGAGTTGCCTGTCTGTTTGTTTATTTTTGATCAAGTACTCAGTACTTCAGAAACACATTCCCTCTAATATTTCTGCCTATTACTGCTGTTCTGCTCTCACAGAGATGAAAGATTCCCACGACTTCTACTGTAAGATGCCAACTTCTAATTGCTGCATGTTGAGAAGGTAGATATAGCAACCAGTTCTCATACAGTTCAACTGCTTCTCTCCACTGAATTGCCCGTGTCCATTTTGCCCATGACTGTGCTCAAGCAAGTTCTCAAGTTACCCTCTACTAGAAACTAGTAATAATATTGATACAATCAAAACGGGACCTTTTCAGCTGGCATTTTTTCATAATTGTAGGGAAGCAATTCTGGAAGTTTTATTAACACTGAGAAAGAGGAATCTCTTATGGGAGACAAATGTATCTATATTAATTTTCTTCATAAAGTGGACTAGCTCTTCCTATTTTTTTAATGCCTAGATATTTATTATGTTGAACTAAATGACAACAGAAGGATTCAAAGAGGTATAATGGTAAAAGGTATTAAAAACCCCAACTGAACATAGGTTTTTGTTCTGTTTTGTTTTGGTTTATTTCCAAAAATTAACTAGATTCTCTTCTAGCAAAAAATACAGCTTTTTCCTCTGTAGATGGAATTTGACAATACTAAGTCCATCAACAACTCATTAAAAATATAAAAAAAAAAAAGTCCAATTCATATAATAACTCATATAATAAATGGTCTAATGCATCAAGCATTGTTATTTTAAGTGTAAATAAAATAAAAACTTTTTTCCCATGAATTTCTAGAAATCAATGAAAAATACGTGGAATCCACATATATGCAACATGAAATACCTTCTGTTTATTATATAAATCAAGAAAGTGACATTTTATATGGTGAAGATCCTCTAACAGATAGAAAACTTAACTCTGGGGGAAAAAGAACTGTTAAGCTTTTCTTGTTCTTGCACATATTGCATGTATATGTATACTTACTGCATTTCATTTGGAGGACATTCATATCATACACCATTTTGGCATTCCAGTCTCTAACTACCTACTTTTTTTCTACCTCTGACACTACAGTGGGAAATTTGCAGTCATTCTCTTGTCGAAGATAGGCCATTTCAAGTTGAAACAAGAGAGTGGTTATAACAGTATGTCATAATAATAATGGTTAACAACTCTACCCCTTCCAAAAGCTATACACCAAACGTGAATTCTTCAATTTTACCACATTTCCTGGGGGCCTTTTATGTGATCTTTTTGTGGAGGTGGGTGTGGCTCCCTTCCCCCCCCAATTATATTTCCTGTAGAGTTTTGGAAATAACAGCTCAGGAATAAAAGTAATGACAACTATGAAATTATTTTGTGAACTTTCTCAAATAGTTTCTAATGTTTTATACGATTTAAAAGAAACTGGAGCATTGCAGAATAAGTCTGTATTTCAGAGTTTAGTACTTTCAGTTCAGTATTTTCCTACAGAAAATTATTTTAAGGTGTTTCATCACAAAACTAGAAGTCTGTGAGTTTTGCTTTCACAATGGCATTTTTTCCAACAGAAGTTTTATTGAAGATGGTAAGTTCTCCTGGGATATGAAATAAATTCATTTAATTAGAAATCGAAGCAGATATTTAACAAACTTCCTTGCATTATCCTCTCTCTCTCCCTCTCTCTCTCTTTCTCTCCCCCTGCTCCCGCCGCAAGATCCTGTTCAATCTCTGTAAAAAACCTAA
Source organism: Fulmarus glacialis (assembly GCF_000690835.1). Lineage (NCBI taxonomy): Eukaryota > Metazoa > Chordata > Aves > Procellariiformes > Procellariidae > Fulmarus > Fulmarus glacialis. The sequence goes on along the minus strand of NW_009200986.1, from coordinate 39,309 downwards.
ACATTCCCTGAGGAACACAAACACATTAAATAATATGGATTCCATACAGAAAATACATTGTTTCTTCTAACAATACATAAATAATTATGTAGGTTATTTTATTCTACCACAACTAGTAAAAATATTATCCAATCATTGGAAAAGAAGAGAAAATTTATTTCTGCAAAATAGTTTTTCTTTAAATTTTACAACCTGATTACAAGCACAGAAAATGTGTAAAGTGACCATGAAGAACCAAAATGCTTTATTTTTTTTCATAGTTTGGGTTAATTTGCTTTCTTTTATTATTTTCTGATGGATTAATTAATTACTTTTAGTAGCTAGATCTCTATACTATATCTTGGAAAAACAAATCTTAAAAATTATTTCTTTGTCAATAATTCCTATAAATTGGTAAACGAATACATATAATTTGATAATCATACACATATACCAAACTATGTCAGAAATATGGATTTAACAAGAAATAGACCTTTTGTAGAACTGAAATTATTCACAAATTCTCTACAAAATCAATGAAACAAAAGGGAAAGATAATATAATAATCTCAAAATATTTTCTTCTGACATTTTCAAATTAAATACATGAAATATGGAATTCCAGAAATATCAAAGAAGCTCCTGCAACAGTTTCAAAATTTATTTTTTCCAAGTACATTTTTTGAAATGTTTATTTCTAATTATTTTTCAAAGAGAGTAATAAGGCTTTAAATTGCCCAGTAAAACTACACAAGCAGACTCGAGTGTGTGCGCTTATATATGTTCATATTATTCATCCACATCTTCTAAAAAATTGGAAAAAAAGTCTCAAAATGTAGTTTTTATATGATCTACATTTTTCTCCAGTATTTCATTTTGGTCATAAAATCAAAATATACATTCTTTGAGTAGATGGGACCTGAAATGGAATTGTAGCATTGCTATGGTCAGCCATGCTGCTAAGAAATTACTTTTATGTTTCTTATTGAGTACACACGTTTGACCACATTAGTAGTCTCAGGAAATAAAAAATGCTGTTACATTATCATCTAATTCTTAGCAATTAATTACATAAAACAACTGTATGAATAAATTACTAAACTAATTCATAGGATGTGCAATTAAAAATACCAAAATTCTTGTGTGGTTATTGACATAATGTGTGGTTGTTGACATAAAAATAATTAATCTTTTTAAAATAACACCATAAAATCTAACTTTTTTCTACTTTATTAATGATATAATCATATATGTATACCTGTTTCTCTACCTAATCACCCAATCACTCAATTTTGTTTCATATATAGCTGATGTAAATATTATATTTGTGTGTATACGTGTTGTGTCTTTAAAGATATGTGTATTTATATAAATGACAAAATTTTATCAATGTATTGCACACAAATTTTGTATAATGTATATAAATATATTAAATATAAATACATAGTATTTGATTTTAAATTAAATTTAAACTAATTCTTCTTCCAAATGTTTAAAATACCCACTATGCATACACAAGGAGTGATTGCATAAGCATCCAATATGCAGTCATATTGTGCATGTAATTTTGCGAGAGAATGCTAACGTAACAATCTATCTCATGGTTTACAAGGATTAGGCCAATGAGAACTTTGATATACACATGTATAAATCATAGAAAATAAGGATAGACAATGAAAATACAGGAAGACCTTTAACACCAAAGTGAAGTTTGATTTCAGCTAACATTTACTTCCAGATATAGGAAATAGCTTGATTCCATTCCAGAATAGGTGACATGTTTATCTTACCTTGTGCCCTCCTGTTCCTCAGTAGTCTTTGACTTACCATATTGTGACCTTTATAATAGCTTTATAGAGGATCAATCAGGCCAAGACAGAACTGTAATACAAAGAAGTATTCATTATTTTATATTGGTTTAAACTAATAGGCATGACAAGTAAAACATGGGTGATTGATTTCCTGACCTTTAAAGTGTTTTATATGTAAAGTGCATAAGTTCTAGCCATACAAGATATTTAATGTTAAAAATGAATTTTAATGCTTAACTATATTTGTTATATGCTGTCAGTGGAACTCATGCTTCGTGACAGCAAAATCTACTGGTTCATCTCTTTGCAATGACTCTTTTCATGAACTTCTCTGATACCTTTGTAGTTCTTTAAAGTATAGTATGAATATCCAAAGAATAAGATGTCTTTTAATAGCTGTCCATTTTATGGGACTATGTACTGAATTAGAATCAAGCCAAAATCAAGTTCAGGAATTTTTCAGAGGCTAACTTTCCAGACAGCTACATAAACTAGTAATGTATCTTTGGGACTGAATATAAAATGACAGCACTAGAAATTGTGTGGGAGTGGGAAAAATAGGTGAAAAATGCATGTTTTCCTGTTTTGACAAAAATCAGAACCCGTTTCAGAAAGAAATTAATAATCTAACTACGATAAAGAATTCCTTGAGTCTTCACACATTTGTTCACTACAGAAAGTAAGTTTTGAGCACCCACTCATAACTTGTTTATAGGAGACTTAGCTAAGTTTTTCTAGAGCCCACTATGGTTTGAAGTATGTAAAATGCTGGAGATCAATATCGAGATGTATATCAAGGGATTTAATTTTCAATTACAGTAGAAAGGTACTGACCTTCTTAAAATCAAATGTATTTATAGGGTCTCCTGTCAGACAATCTCAAGTTCAGGTACCTCATCTATAAGCATCTTCTGTTTGAAGATACCAATTCTAAGAATGTCATCAACCTAAAATCGCCAGGAACGGAAGCAACTGCTAAACCATCTATTTCAAGTCTATATTTCAGTGTTCTTTGCATGTACTTCTTTTATTCACTTCTATATCCCATGAATCTTAACTTTCATGATGTTTAGTGCTTTGAAAAATCTGTAATTGGCCCAACATATAGCTACCTTGATTCTGCCTAGAGACCAGAATATGGATCTCACTATCAAGCAAATGGCAAATAATTATCCTCTTTTGCTCCCTAGGGTCTTCATATTTAGAGAATGAATTTTTGATTTTTTTTTCTACTACTTCCGTGAATCTGAATGGAATCACATTGATACAGATATTATTTTTTTAATGCATGCATTTCAAAGTTTGTCTTTTTTTTTTCACTAGCTAATGTCATCAGCTATTAATCCTTTTGATGTTTTCATTAAACCAGAGGAGTCTTTCTTTCACTGAAAATACAGCAGGTCTTAAGAACAGCTTTGGTGGGTCATTTCGACACATATCTTATCAAACAACACCAAAAAAAAGTTATGTGGCCACAGGTTAGAATGGGTTCTTCTAGCCATGGTTCTTCTCATGCCTGAATTACAAGTTTCTTAACCACTAAGGCAACCTGTGGATGCAGAATGAGATTGTATTTATCTTTAAAAATAAAAACTTATTGACATTTATGCAAAAGGAAAAAAAAAGGGTCATCACCATAAATATTTGGGAGACTGGATTTAAATGAGTTTCCTGAACTTTCTTACCATTATTTTGTGCCAATGTTCTCATTTGTAATAAAGATATATTACCATGTCAAGCAACAGGGGGTAGCCATACTACATAATTATACAACATAAACATAGGGTTAGCGGTTCTGATATTTAGTTGGTGAGTAATTCTTAAATCATAAATGCTCGAAATTGTGTTAAATTTGTTGGTTAAGTGCCTTTCCTAGGAGTAATTGACATGTCACCCTCCTACACAGTGGTGAAAGAATATACAAATAGCACATGAAGCCTAAGAGTTCCTGTGTTCACCCTGCTGGATGACTAGATACAGAAAAGTAAAGCACTGCAGGAAATAGGGTGAAATTAGCATGATTTTCTTCTTTCTGCATCTCCTGCAACTTTCTTCCTCCTTTGTTTTCTCTTTTTTCCCCAGTTTTCCTTATTTGGAGCATGTTCTAGTAAAAACAAACAAACAAACAAAAAAATGAGTAACTCCTTTCTTGAAGTCTGGCAGGATTTGATCAGAAGAATTATTATTTTAATTATTATTCCTTTAGAAGTGGAGAAGACATACGGATTTCTTACTTCAACACGCATTTTCTATTGCCTATTTGGAAAAATGAGACCTCCTGGAATTCCCTGTTACCACTATCAAGTTGTCCTGTCCAAGCTATCTTGTCCTCTCTAAGACCCTGGTCTCTTTCAAGATATCATCACTCTCCTCATAGCAGCCAAGCATTACATTTTCAAAGAATGTGTAGTTGATGTACTTGTACATTGCCAGATCTTCTAACAGGTTGCTGACCTAATTGAGTATCCCTTATCATCGTTAACTGAGTATTGTTGCTATATATAACTTTCACATCATACAAATAAGAGTATTGACAGCGATTTTATTTCTAGACGAGTTAATCTGAAAGATGGTACTTCTGGAAATGACATAGTTGGAGGTAGTTTTGATTCCAGAGTAATACAAGATCAGGATGCCCAACTGTAAGCATCTGAACAATGCAAGTCTTACAGTCATCCACATTTTTTTAGCATCTCAGTCTCTTATAAATTAAATTCTTTAGTCATTTCACACTTGAATGTAGGCTACGGGATAGGATTCTTTGATTTTGTCTTCTTTAAAGAAATATCATGAAAAGCACTTCTTGTCATTTAACCCCAGCTGGCAACTAAGCACCACATAGCCACTCTCTCACTCCCCCACAGTGGGACGCAGGAGAGAATCAAAAGAGTAAGTGACAAAACTCGGGGGTTGAGGTAAAGACAGTTTAATACGCAAAGGAAAAGCAGCACACGCAAGTAAAGCAAAGCAAGGAATGCATTCACTACTACCCATCAGCAGGCAGGTGTTCAGCCATCTCCAGGAAAGCAGGGCTCCATCATGTGTCACAGTTACTTGGGGAGACAAACACCATCACTCTGAACATCTCCCCCTTCCTTCTTCTTCCCCCAGCTTTCTATGGTGAGCATGACGTCATATGGTATGGGATATCCCTTTGGTCAGTTGGGGTTAGCTGTCCCAGCTGTGTCCCCTCCCAACTTCTTGTGCACCCCCAGCCTCCTCACTGGTGGGGTGGTGTGAGAAGCAGAAAAGGCCTTGACTCTGTGTAAGCACTGCTCAGCAGTAACGAAAACATCCCTGAATTATCAACACTGTTTTCAGCACAAATCCAAAACATAGCCCCATACTAGCTACTATGAAGAAAATTAACTCTATCCCAGCCAAAACCAGCACAGCACTTTACAAATTATTATAATTAGATCACACAATGTGTGATTGGGCAGGGCAGATATTTAGTGCCTCTAACAGTAGATGACAGTAAAAAAATGCATAAGAGGACTGATGTGTGAGAAAAAGCTTAAAAAACCCCAACCAACCAACCAACCAACCAAACAGAAAAAGAGAACAAAAAAATTATAAGGGATCACATCTGCTGTTAAAAGATCTAAGTCTTTAGAAGGATATGAAATCGTGTTCATATTCAAATGTTCAAGATTACTATCATGTAATTGATACTTCTCTACATATGATGCAGTTTCATCAAAGAACAAAGAAAATAATCATGGAAGAATGATTAAGAATTTCAGTGTTTCCTCCACTGCCATTAAGATTCAAAAAACAAGAACAATCTGACACTGCAGATCATTATCAAATATAAGATTCAAATTATACTAATAATAAATCTTTAGTTTTACATTTATACATATATATTTATATAAATGTACCATATACTTCCTCTTTGCCCATAAAACAAGATTTTGGGGCATAACAACTCCAAGGAATTATTTTTTATTGTAAGTTTCTTTGTTTTATCTGAAATACTTACAGAAGAAGCCCAGTTTCAGGAAATTATATGGTAGTACTTATTCACTTTATTAGTCCTGTTCAACACAATGTTTTCTGAAAAATAAGAACTAAAAGTTGTGTGTTTTGTCACCTCACCAGAAGAAACCTAGATCATTTTGTCATGGACTTTAAAAGAAAGGTTGAATATTTATGACATATACATGTGTGTCACGTGTAATACATGACATGAAGTATGTGGTGTATCTTAACCTTCTTTTCATCCATGTATACTTACATATGCATGTATATATACATGTATACATATATGTACATATGTATGTGTGTATATACAAATATATACACATATATGTAAGTCTATACACGTGTGTGCGTTTGTGCACGCAAGCTGGTGTTGTACATACACACATAGTCACGCTTATTACATATACCTTTTTATATCCTCCTACAATTCTTATTTTTATCTATTGTCAAAGCCTAGGTACCAAAAAAAATCGCACAAGATATTTTCTCAAGATTTTTTGCAGACCAGCTTCTTCAGATTCAAAGAGTATCAGACTGCACCTTCTTGATAGTATTAGGTTTTTTAATTGTAATCCTACAGGTCCTAGCATTGGATTTCTCTCTTTATGAGGTTTATTACTATTTTTACTTGAATACATTTTAAGTCACACAAACTGAATTTTACAAACCTGGAAAAATGCACGCATTATTGATTACAAATATTACTACCTGGTACTTTTGGAGAATAATAATTTTGAGGAAAAGTTGGAGAATCACCTCAGCCAGTGAATTTTTAAAATAATTTTCGTAAACATGTCATGTGAGAAATACCTATTCACTATATCTGAAACATAGCATAAGTTTTCTGTAACAAGACTGAGAACAACCTCTTGAATTTCAGGGTGAAAGATTAAGATAGAATTTTCAGAAAAAAATACTACTTATATTTGAAATACAACTTATTTCATAACTTTAAAAGTCATCATGAAACAACTGTGTAGTTTATGGTAATCAAACCATTAGAAATAAATACTGAATTTCTTGAAAGTCTTTCATCTCTCTTTCTCTAAAACATTAACTATAATAAATAATTAAACAAAGTAACTATATCTAAGCGATCACAGATAAAGCTAAAATCAAAGTTCATCTTTGTGCTAACAGTATTTCAGTTGAGAAAATTTAAGTAAGATAAATTAGTTAGTCATTTAAGAAAGAAATAAGTACAGAATAATGCAGTATTGGAACAGAATGATCCACCCAAAATCTTGTAAAAGGGTGACATTGATCTGATTAAAAGGAAAAAAAGAGTTTTAGTGGTTGGTTATGCCTGAGCTAATCGTGATAGGCTCCATTCACAGTCAATGGAGAGAAATAGACACTTCCAGGTATGATTCATTTCACCGCAAATGAAATGTCTAAAATTGGTCAGATTAGCTGTGCCCTAAAAGAGCCTTTTTTCTCCACTCCATCAGAAAGGGCACACACAGAGACTGGCTTAGCTGTCAGTGTCTACAATGTGGATGGTCAAATATAACTAAAACGTAACTCATCAAATTTCTGGAGTACATTTGCACTGTTTTCTGTATATCTAGTCAGATCCTATTTTCAGGAATGTTTTAATAGTAGTAACAAGATGGAACGATTTAAGTGGAGTTGAATGGACCTAGATGAACAAATCCTAATGAAGTTCACAAAGCTGTGAGCCTGTCTCCTTAGAAAATCTCAACCTAAAAAGTAAAAGGAATCATGCAGACACAGTAATTTTGAGTATTAGAATCTAATTCTCAGCCCTTGTAAAAAGGTAAACACAGCAATAAGAGATGTAAGCAATTGAATACTAGTTTAACATTGGTTAAGTCTCTCAGACTGAATAAAATGGCATTTTAAAATTACAAAGTTGTGCCCAAGACACTATCTTAAGAATATGCCATATGCTTAGTCACATAATGTAACTGACGTTTACAATAAACAAAGTTATACTGATTTCAGCAAATACTTTTGTAAACTACTTTTAAGAACACTCAGTGTGCCACAGTTTGCTAGACAACTGAGTTCTTTCATTAACTGGTTGGGGGGGTCTATGTGTTTGTTTTTTCCTTTTTTTCTGCTGTTAGCGAGATACTATCTTTCTCAGTGTCTGTGTCTATCTAGAAGTTATCACCATGATATATGAGTATACTAGAATAGTAAGGAACCATTGATTTATAGCACAGTGTGGATATCAAAAACTTTAAAAATTCATTTTCAAAACTGAGTTTACCCTCAACATGCCTGAAATTTGCAATCTTTGAAACTGGATGGTGTCCTTTAAAGATTCAGGACACAAAGGAAAATTAGACTAGCTGTAGAAAATATTATGTTAATTTAAAGTCTGGCTTAACTCCAGGTATTTGAGAATTTCTTTATATTAGAAAATGCTGGGGGGAAAAAAGCCTTTTCAGGTACTCACTAGGTGCTGCTTTGTTCATCTTTAAACTGTACCAAATTTTTTTTAGCCTAGTTATCACAGTGAATACCAGGTGGGCTGGTTTCTGTCATGTAAACATAAGTTTATAGGGCCATTAATGACTGCTTAGAAATTCTTGTGGCTTCCAGCTGCTGCTGCTGAAATCTGTGGGTTTGCTTAATTCACACTTGCCACATTTGCCAGCCCCATGTCTTAGATCACTGTAAATGTTTGTGAATCAAGTTGCATAGGAAAAACATCTGGTTTACCTAAAGGTTACCATCTAAAGTCAGGCATCTAGTCTCAGTTTGTCAACAGGAAGATAATTCAATTGTGCAAACTGTTAACAATCAAAATCTGGTTTATGGGCAAGGAGGAATCACCTTATATATACAATCAATAATTTATTGTTAGTATAATTGAAATGTTAGCAGTCTAATCCAAGAATCATTATTAGTTCAGATCCAATTGTTACAGAGAAAGAATAATTCTATAGGGAAAAAGTCTGAGTAAATGTCCATGGTTTACAGTTGTGGGGTCTCCAGTGTTAGCCTATACCCCATCCCTTATCCTCCCATAGTTGTGCTCCTCTATGCCACAACCCATGCCCCCACTTCTCATGGCCTCTGCTGTAGTACCAGGCCTCTATTTCTCTATGCTATCATTAGGTTAGCGTCATAAAATGTGGTGGCACACATTTTATTTATAAGATATGCAAAAGCAAACCAAATTGTCTGTCAATTAGAAAAATTACTCTCACAGATAAACCAAGTGAAACAAAGTTGCAGGCAGGTCAAGAAAAGGTCAGACAGAGCAGGTCTGACAAGCCTGAGTCCTGAGGCTTTGTACAAAACTTGTGCCCTGTTACCGGTAGTGTCAATACCATATTTCAAGCTACAGGGTAACAAAACTTAGGCTTCTAGTGCTTTTTTAGGTACCAAAGAATATCCTGCCTTCCTCCAGCTGTCCATTTTAGATGCCCTAGGATGTCTGAAAATGGAGATTTGGAGGCCAGTCAGAATACTGGTGACGACACATATGACACAATCTGCATAAGATCCATGTTCTGGAGAGCAAGCTGGAAGCCAGGGAGACTTCCCTAAGGCAGCTAGGATGGCATTAAGTGCTTATGTTAAACCTGTTATATATACAATCAATGAAGAGAGAAAGCTCTTCTGAGATGGCAATTCATCCCAGCCAGAGAGAAATTTAATGTTAGGAAGTGACGTATGACAGTCCGCTCTCTTCTGATCATAATGGGAGAATACACAGCTAACTGGAAACCTAAATTTAAGACAGCAAGATTAAAAGAGAAGAAATAATCATTCATGCTGCAATAGCAGCAAACATTTCTGAGTTGTCCTTGATTATGTGTTTGCTCCACCACTATTCCAACCCTTCAGGGTAAGACTTCTCTGTTTCTGAAGTCACATACCCATGCTAAATTGGCAAGACTTGCTAGCACAGCACAGTGCCACGTTAATAAGTATACTGGTCTTCAATCTGTTCCAGAAATAGCCTTTATGACTTGTTAACTACTGTCTATATAAGCATACCCTCTCTTTTTAAGTCTAAAAAATCTCACTTTATTACATTTGTCTTTTAAACATAAACTAAAAGTGTGAAATGCAGACTTTAACTGTCACACCTCTTAATTAATTTTCCTTTTTCATGCTTTGTGAAACAACTGTTTCAGTCCTAACTCCCTCCTGTTCCTCACTTCAAAGAGCTTCTCTCTTAGAAAATAAAGTAAGTTCTTAGGTGAGGTAGTTAAACTAAAACATACTATATGGGTTGCAGATAATGACATTCAAAGCATTTCCTCTATAATCATCCTTAAATGGCTGATCAGGGAGTATATATGGAGGGGAACAGATTAAATAATGAAAGCTATCCTTCAGCTAGTATAGTTAGCTGAACTGAATTAATCATAAGTTATTCTTTTTGGGTTCAGCAAAGGTACTGGTCTAGAGAGCTTGCATCAAAGATCAGCATGCTTTTTGGGCTCTTTGAAGTCCATTTATTGTGTTATGGTTCTGAAATACTTGCTAACTCTCTTTTAACTATAATGAGGATGAATTCTGGTTGCTCTAAAGTAGGTTTTGGGTCGGTTTCTAAATTGTTGTTATGGGATCATGAATTCCCATCATCAGGGGCACATACAAGCTTAAAAAAAAAAAGACTTCTGATGACTGCAAGACATATTTTGAGTGCCTTGAGGATTCTCACTGCAGTGATTACTTATATTTGATATAATGAGCCTAGTGGTTAGTTGCTGTCCTGCACTACTTTTTTGTAGCTTTATATCCTGAAGGGAGCCTGAGAGACTTAACTTATGGAAATTTTATCTTAAAGAGTTTTTCTTCTCTGAGAAACCAGTATTATATTCTGACCTTGGTAACAACTCCAGAAAATGGATTAATACTCCCAGATTTATTAAACAGCTCATGCTTATCCTTTGTTTTATTCATCTGATACCTAAAGGAATCGCTCCTGGATATGCTGACTCTTTCCCATCTAGCATTGGATGCAGTACACCTAACTCTTGCCTAATTTGGGGTTTATGTACGGAAACTCATTTATGCCTCTAGTAAAATCTAAGCTAGTAGGTAGGCTCCTTCTAGGATTTACTGACACTGATACTTAAGTCCAAAAGGCATCTCTTGGGTTGTCTTGGAAGTTTTCTGAGAACATAACTTCAGATACTCATACACCATGGAGAAAGGCACAGGAATAATCATTTACATACTAAACCAGATATTGGCCAGGAAGTCAGAGAAACTGATTGTACGTCTGCTTTAATCTAAAGGAGCTTAAAAACACTTTTTTTTATGTCCTAAAAAAGTACCACAACCACCTTGGTGGCAACATTCTCTATTCCTCCTTCTGAAAGCAAACCATTGTGAAGCTAAGAATGCAAAAGTTCAGATACAGACAAATATTTTTATGACAACTGATTGGAAAGGGAGAATGAGATTTTTTTATCTACTCCTGTGTTGTGGTGGTTGGTTTTATTTGTTTGCTTGTTTAATTTAGGAATATTCTAGTATTTAACGTAAAAGAACATAAAAGAGTTAAATGACACTTAGAGGAAGACTGAGGTGAGCACGGTATTGGCTTATCAGAAAGCACACATTCCAGTGAAAAGCGGTGGTTAAAATAGAAGGGAAACTGACAGAAAGAGTTAAAATTCAGCATGATAATAGAGGTTTCAAATGCATAAGGACTTTGTCCTGGCAACTGGGTGATCTTTCCAAGGCTGATAACTGAATTCTGAAGGCTTTGTACTTCTAAAAGATTTGCCTTACAGAAAGAAGCAATTGTTAATGCCTGGCTTATATATGCCAACTGTCTGTATCAGGTATTGAGGAAGTCTACAACAGAAAACGAGAGCTAGCCTATCTTAACATAAGTTACTCAGTCACTGGAAAACAATGTTAATGGGGCATGCAGCTTTTCTTTTTTTTTTAAATATACTTTGACATTTCTCGACTTTTTTTTTTTTAAAAAAGCTCTTACATAACACTTGGAAAAAGGGGGAATTGAGAATAGAAGTATTGGAGAAGGTAGTCTATTCAGGAGATTGATGAAAGCCAACTTCATTTCCTCTTTGATATTTCCTTTTCTTTTCTTCATTTCCTCTCCTTTCATCTTCCACATCTTCCTCTTTCACTGTGAATTTACATTCCATATAATACAACACTACTTCCTGTCATATTTCAGAATAGGATAAAGGTATTCCAAACTGTAAAAATCATAAAATCATACATAAAATTTTTTTGTGAAAAAAATATATTGTACTTCTGAATTCATTTCTTTAAAGTATACTGCTTTCTGAAGTGCCTCCTTATCGTGATCTATTTTTTGTCTAAATTGTCTATTATAAAAGAGGACACCAGGTTTCCTGGAAAACAAATAGCATTGAGACCGTTGCAAATTATTTTCTTAAATATCACAAAACAGTGAGGTGAGCCTGATTCTGATGAGAATGAACTTTCTGAAGTAAATTTTTGGAGTGAACATTTTTTTTTCATTTTTCCAGCTGGTAGGACAAAGCATGATCTATGGTTACCAGAATACCTAATAGGAAAAAAAAAAAAAGTCTGCTGAGTTCATACAACATATAAATGTTTTACAAAACTGTATTTTGTTGAAAAAATGGACCTTCAGAGATTTTCATCAGTTCAGACAGGGACGTGACTCAAACACTTTACTAACAAAAAATATTTTTTACATGAAAAACCATTCTCAAAAATAGTATATGTCCTATTTCAGAACCAAAGGTTAAACTCACAAAGAAAATCAAGCATCAAGAGGTCAAAATGTTAGAGACAGATGTTCATGTCTTGTGGCAATCTCCGTGGGAGGTAGGGAGAAAGAAATCCTTTTCCTCCAGGAGTTTAACAACTCTGGCCAATACTTCAGTGCTGAGAGTGAATGTTTGCTCTTACCTTCAAGCTCCTGGCTTTATGATATGTAGAACATTTCTTCTGCTTACCTCCATTAGACTTTGGCAAATTCCTCTGCAAATTCCACTCTGCATAAAGAACTGTTCCAGAGCAAAAGTCATGGTCCTGTTCCTTATTTTGGCCTCTAAATTTTCCTCCTCAATCAAGATGATTTACAGTGCTCAAAGGTATGTTATGACTTCTCTAAGGTGGTGGGAAGGCAAGTCTTTGTCTCAAAATGGAAGAACTAAATAATTTTGAATGAGAAAGTATGGGCTGAATTTTTGGATACACAAAGATATTGCTAAGAAGTGGCTTTTATTAGGCAACTGTTGTCACATTAAAATACAAGCACAGCAAGTAAGGGGAAGGAAAAGAAAACTGAAGAAATGCAACAGAGAAAGATAAAAGAAAGGTAATATGCATCAAAACCATGCTTTTAAACATGCTGTGAACTGCCTCTTTCACTAGTGTGTCCCCATACAAACTTTACTAGAGATCAAACCTATAACATACTGTGTAGTAGTAGTGATGTGTGAGTAGCACCTGGATGCTTCTACTGATTTCAGAGGGGGAAAAAAAATGTGGCTGTGTTTAATGCATTTTACAGATGTAGTGACCTAATCTTTAATGGAGTGTATATTGACTTTTCATCTGCATCAAAATTGTAAATATTACTGAAGATGCAGCATAATGAGTGGAGAGTGACTTAAATTATATAAAACCAGTTTGAGTTTCTTAATGAAATGAAGGTCTTTTTCTTTCAGTATGAGAGCACACATATACCACGAAAACTGATCTTCAGCTTAATGGTATCCAGCTGAATGGTAGTGACATAAGCTCAGAAAATGTTCGGGTTTGGAACATAAGAAAAAAATGTGAATTTCCTTTCCTGTATTTTGTCTTTAAATGTTACCCCAGAAGCAAAAAAGAAATATGATGTTCGTGACATATCTGAATGACCAGAAAATACTGGCTGTCATAGACATGAATGTTTTCTGTTAAACTCTGGGCTAATGAAGAAAAGGAAGCATTGTTGCAAAATACTGTATTGCACTTGATGAATTAACAGCTTTCTTAATTCTTCTGCTTCTACTTTTTTCTCTTTATATCCTTAGAGACAAAGTTTGGCATGATCCCACAGAACTCATTACATCTCCGTAAGTATGCATTGGAGTACTATGACAACAACAACAAAAAATCATTTAATCTAGAAATATGGTTAAAAAAATCCAGTCATCTGGGTTTGATTTAAATTAAATAGACTTGTTTGTCAATTTTAATTTTGAAATATGATACACACAATGCTACAGAGCCTTCATTCTCTCTTAATAGTCACAGGTTTCAGCACCCGGTGACTTTAACTTGACTGCCATCAAACATTTGAACTGGATGCATGACTTTCTTTTTTAGATTTTTCGTCAGCTAAGGCCATCATATAAACAAGTGTATATCACCATCTACTAGCAGAATATGTTATTTCAATGAGTTTAAGAGTCTTCTCCTGAGCTAACTTTGAAAATTTATATCATATAACTGAGTCAGGATTTTCCACATCCAGATAATGTTGAAAAGCCTGAAAACTACTTTAGAAAATAGGACATGAATTCCAGCTTTAAACCCATAAAATACTCACATTTTAACTAGAGCTATGCTCTAGTCCCTCAAATGCAAATACTGTTGTAAGCAAGACAGTGGAAAGATGTGAGACAAAGTTTGTACAGAAAGATAATATTCTTTATTAGACAAAATGTTATGAGTGGAAAAAACAAGTTTTTTCATATACCATTTCTTATTCATGCTTGTTGCTTTTCTTTCCAGCATGTAGTTCTTGTCTCAGTGCAAAGAAAGCTTGGGTTTGGTTGGTTTTTTTTTCCCCTAAAGGTGCTATCTCTTCTCACAAGCTGTATCTCATGAAATATGTGAGAGATGGTGGCAGAGCTGTCTCTGTTATAGCATGGAAGGTTATAATATGTTGATGGTGTAATATACAGTAATGTTGCAAGATGAAGGATTCAACATACTTCTTTTAGGTTGCAGAAATCAGTCAGGTTTCACGTCTAGGGACTTAACTGTAGTGTACAACAAGCCTAGGGTCTACGGCTCTCCCTTCTTTGAAGTACAGAGTTATTGGCAAAGTCCTAGAAGCATCAACCACAATGATTTTCATATACTTCCTGACCATTAGGAGAGATTGAAAATTGCTTAAACACATTATCTACCGTCAGTGTGTAACCACATGAATTATGAATCAGTGCCAGTGAAACAGACAGACAGTAGGTTTGCAAAGCTGCCCATCTCAAGGGCCATTTTTTCATTCTGTGTTTAGCTGTATCAGTTGTGCCTTTATCATAAACTCAGGTATCCAGCTTTTAATATTCTAGTTGCTCTGTTGTAAGGTGCCTTTGGAAAGTAAAAAGAACCAAGAGGGGACCAGCTAAGAAATCATAGACTTCAGTACTATGAAATTTAACTGTCCCCAGTGATAACCTTAATCTCTCATGCATCTGAAGGTCTACTTCCCCTAATATTGCTCGCTATCCAGTTACCACACATGCACAATTTTATTTTATGCACAATTTTCCCTTGATGATTTGGTCTTATTCTTATTAACTTTTTAAAGTTAATGGGAGCCTCTTTATTCACTTCAACAGACCTTCCACAGATTAGATTGAGCACAGGCACATAAAGGACAAGAAAGTCATTAGGAGTAGTCAGCCTGGATTCACTAAAGGGAAGTCATGTTTGATCAACGAGGTAAACTTCTATGATGAAATGACTGGCCTGATATAGATGAGGGGGGAGCAGTGGATATTGTCTACCTGGGCTTCAGGAAGGCCTTTGACACTATCTCCTGTGAGGTCCTCATGGACAAGTATGTTGATGTAGGATCAGTGACGTGGAGTTGGAGTCTGGTAACGAGCAGTGTACCCCATGGGTCAGTACTGGGTCCAGTCCTGTTTAATATCTTCATTAAAGATCCGGATGATGGGGCAGACTGTACCGCTCAGCCAGTTTGGTGATCACACAAAACTGGGAGGAGCGGCTGATACACCAGAGGGTCGTGATGCTGTCCAGAGGGACCGCGACAGGCTGGAGAAATTAGTTGACAGAAAGCTCATGGAGTTCAACAGGGGAAGTGCAAAGTCCTTCACATGGGAAGGAACAACTCCATGCACTAATATATGCTGGGGGCTGCCCAGCTGGAAAGCAGTTTAGCAGAAAAGGCCCTGGAGGTCCTGGTGGACACCAACTTGAACAGGACCCAGCAATGTGCCCTCGCAGCAAATGGAAATGGTATCCTGGGCTGCATTAGGCAAAGTATTGCCAGCAGGTCGAGGAAGATGGTCCTTCCTTTTTACTCAGCACTGGTGAGGCCGCACCTGGAGTTCTGTGTCCAGTTCTGGGATCCTCAGTACAAGAGAGACATGGACACGTGGAGCCCCCCCACAAAGAGCACATGGATGATGAGGAGACAAGAGCAGCTCACACATGAAGAAAGGATGAGAGGGCTGGGACAGTTCAGTCTGAAGAAGAGAAGGCTCAGGGGGGGATCTCATCAATGTCTATGAATACCTGAAGGGAGCTTCTAAAGAAGACAGAGCCAGGCTCTTTTCAGTGGTGTCCAGTGACAGGGACCAGAGGCAATGGGCAAAAAATGAAACACAGGAGGTTCCGTCTGAATATCAGGAAACACTTTTTTCCTGTGAAGGTGATTGATCACTGGCACAGGTTGCCCAGAGAGTTGTCGATTCTCCTACCTTGGAGATATTCAAAACTTGTTTAGACATGGTCCTGGGCACCCGGCTCTGGGTGGACCTGCTTGAGTAGGGGTCCAGTCCTGTTTAATATCTTCATTAAAGATCCGGATGATGGGGCAGACTGTACCGCTCAGCCAGTTTGGTGATCACACAAAACTGGGAGGAGCGGCTGATACACCAGAGGGTCGTGATGCTGTCTCTGTGAGAGACTGAACTGTAGAACATTTGTCTCAAAGAATGTTTATCTAAGCAAAGAATCCTCTGAATACATGTGAAAGACTGAACTGTAGAACAGTTGTCTCAAAGATTGCTCTGAATACGATAAGAGCGGCTTGCAAGGCTATGGAGACCTCCGGTTTGCAGGGGCTGCACTGTGTGTAAGACTAGCTGTGCAAGACTCAGTTGAGCACAAGAATGTAGCAACGTACCATTGCCATGGAAACTACAGCCCTTGAACAGGAATAAAAGGGACTGCCAAGATGACCCAGGTGTCGGTGCCCACTGCCGACCCCGCCGCGACAGCCCACTGCCGGAACACCGAGACTTGGACACCTGGGATGCCGCAGATCCATGGTGGTGACTATTCTTGCAACTCTATCCCAAATGCCTGCTTGATTTCTAGGGATCCTCAGTACAAGAGAGACATGGACACGTGGAGCCCCCCCACAAAGAGCACATGGATGATGAGGAGACAAGAGCAGCTCACACATGAAGAAAGGATGAGAGGGCTGGGACAGTTCAGTCTGATCCTATCACTACTAATTTTTACTTTTGATAATAAAAAGTTGTTTAGGATATGTGGCATTTGTGTCTTAATCTCACTCTTGGGATCATATCGAAACCTCTCCCGACATTGGATCTTTTTTTAGCACGAAAGAGATTATGTAAATTTACTGTAAAATATTGTTATGAGTAGTACAAAATGAATTTAAGGTTCAGATGTAGACATAAAGAAATACAAGTGTCATTTTATTATTAAAATTTCACCCTTGAAATATATTTGTTCATCACCTCATCTCAAAATTCTGTCATCTGTGTTCATTGAAATGGACAGTAATTAAATTCACGGTATTGTCTGTCTTTTCTTTATGTGAGGAAAATTTTTTCTCATTTAAAGTTCAGAAAAACAAAATACTAATATTGCTCACATAGTTCCAGGAGAAGACCATAATGATATTACTAAATTTTAATTAATACTTATTATTTCAGAGTTTTGCATAAGAAGAAAATAACTGTGTATTGCTATCTATTCTCATTAGAAGCCTTTCATATGAAATAGATATAATGATTTCCACTTTTGTATAATATGTAAATTAAATGAATGTGGCCCACAACTATATTCTGTCCCTGGTAGCTGTCTGCATTTTGATCAGCTGGACATTTCTTGTTTATACCTTGGTAATCTGTTGAGAAAAAACAGAATTAGCTAAGCAATAAAAATTCAAAATAGGTCATAGCAGTACAATACATGAACATAGTACCTGATTTCATGTAACGGACTAGGCATTGAAAAATTCCAATGCCTCATTTTTGGACAAAAAATTTAATGAGAACAGAAACTGACACAATATAAATCAGTATGACATGATTTCTTTAGCATGAGGGGGATAGCAGAGGTGAAATATTAAAATCTCAAGACGTTCTCATTAGTCTGAAGACTAAAAAACTATGGTTGTATTGGGTCACTATAATCCAAAAAGAAAGAACCCTCTCAATTTGTCAAGCACTTTGAATAATAAAGTAAAATACTCATTTGCAGAGAAATGTAGAGAGATCTCTTACGTTACTTAAGCGAGACATAAACATTCCATCTCATAGCATCATAGAATACTTTGGGTTGGAAGGGACTTTTAAAGGTCCAACCCCCCGGCTGTGGGCAGGGACGTCTTCAACTAAATCAGGTTGCTCAGAGCCCCATCCAACCTGACCTTGAATGTTGCCAGGGATGGGGGTGTATCTACCACCTCTTTGGGTAACCTGTGCCAGTGTTTCAACACCCTCATTGTAAATAATTTCTTCCTTACAGCTAGTCTAAATCTACTCTCAGTTTAAAACCATTCCCCCTTGTCTTGTTGCAACAGGCCCTGCTAAAAAGTTTGCTGACATCTTTCTTATAAGCCCCCTTTAAGTACTGCAAAGCTGCAATCCCCCAGGCTGACCATCCCCACCTCTCTCAGCCTTTCTTCGTAGGAGAGGCGTTCCATCCCCCTGACCATTTTGGTGGCCCCCCTGTGGACCCGCTCCAACAGGTCCATGTCTTTCTTGTGCTGAAGGCTCCAGAGCTGGACGCAGTACTCCAGGTGGGGTCACATCAGAGGGGAGTAGAGGGGTAGAATTACCTCCCTCGACCTGCTGGCCACGCTTCTTTTGATGCAGCCCAGGGTACTGTTGGCCTTCTGGGCTACGAGCGTACATTGTTGGCTCATGTCCAGCTTTTCATCCACCAGTACCCCCAAGTCCTTCTCGTCAGGGCTGCTCTCAATCCCTTCATCCCCCAACCTGTATTGAAACCGGGGGTTGCCCTGACCCAGGTGCAGGACCTTGCACTTGGCCTTATTGAAGCTCATGAGGTTCACACGGGCCCACTTCTTGAGCTTGTCCAGGTCGCTCTGGATGGCATCCAGATCCCTCTGGATGGCATCCTGTCCCTCAGGCGTGTGAATGACACCACTCAGCTTGGTGTCGTCTGCAAACTTGCTGAGGGTGCACTCGATCCTGCTGTCTATGTCATTGGTGAAGATATTAAACAGTACTGGTCCCAGCATGGACCCCTGCGGGACACCACTTGTCACCGACATCTATGTGGACATTGAGCCGTTGACCACTACCCTCTGGATGTGTCCATCCAACCAGTTCCTCATCCATCGGACAGTCCACCCATCAAACACATACCTCTCCAGTTTAGAGAGAAGGATGTTGTGGGGGATGGTGTCAAAGGCCTTACAGAGGTCCAGACAGACAACATCTGTAGCCCTTCTCACCAGTTTTCATTTCCAGTGGCCTGACCTGGAATGCAATCTGTATCCTTGAGCCGTGCATCTGGATGTTCTGAGCAACACATAGGGCAAGGTAACTTATTAATGTTCCTATGTTAGTAGTAAATACTTTGTTTATTTGAATCTTCTCTACAAAATAGAACATAAAGATGAGGAAATTGTTAATAAAACATTATCACTGACAAAGAATAAGAGACATTTAACACACTTCATTCTTACTGAGAGGAGAATTGTCTTCTCTTGTGATTCTACAAAATAATTTATTCTAAAGTATCTTACTAGAACGTGTTAAAATTCTCTAACTAACATGGCATTATGCTTATAAAAAGCTTATATCTGATTTGGTTATTTATAGTAATATTCATCAATTGGCATGAATTGTTGTATCAGTAGAGTTTTGCCAGTGATCTTTCTTTACATAATACCTTGATGGAATAATGGAAGTAATGGAAGTGAATATAATTTTGAGATGCATATAATTTCTTATGAGCAGTGATTGATGATTTTTAGGCAGAGATTATGTAATGATATCTGAAATTTGTTGTATTAATGTTGGGATTCATGTTGCATTGCTAAAGTGGTAACAGACCCTCACTAACATTACCCGGTGTTTCCGGGTATTATTATTTATCCTTTCCAGTTGTTTATCCTTACAGTTATTTATCCTTTTCAGCTTTTCTTAAGAAACTTTTTTTATAATTCTTACATTAGATCTCTCAGTAAGAGATTCTAATGGATCTCTCTTTCAGTTGCTTAAAATTGTTTGGTATTTCCTAACCCAGATGACTTTATGCTGAGTTTGTTTGTCTGTTTTCTGTAAATGTAAAGTCAGGTAAAATGTTATGGTATTTGTAGGAAATATGTTTTGTCTAGTCCAAATCACCTACTAAATACATGTATCTTCATTGACAATAGGGAAAGCCTAACATGGTAACATTGCTCAATTTAGGAGCAACATTTAAATTTTTAAAGTTAGAGGGGATGAAGCCAAAACCAAAAGGCTCAGAGAGACAATAAAATTGTTATGTTTTAAAGTGTTGTTGAGTATTAGCTGAATAATCAAATTAAATTTATTTCCTTGGCACTGCAACAAAATAGTGTTAAACTGAATCTGCCAGTTAGAATTCAAATTGACTAAAAGCAGACAAATAATTATTATAGTTCAGTCCTTATCTGAGACTGACGGTTAAACTATTTAAAGCTACAATGTGAACTGTCTGTGAACTATTTGAGAGGGTAAAGAAGGTTTTCCTTAAAATGTGGTTTCCAACTTCATAGGGTGGATTAACAATACACACAACAAGTGACAGATGGAAGCTGAAATCTTCTGTGCTCTCAATAATGATCTTCCAACTGGTAGGAGAACCAAGAAGAAGAAAGGGAAAGGTGAGAAGATGAAATAGTTGAAGACAGCCCTTAATATACCATTTATATAGTCTTTACACATAACATAAAGCAACAACAAAATAAATGTGTGCCATAATATCCTGTTGTTTAATTTAGTAATTTAAAACTTCTAAGTTACTAGATTAGCCATAAGAGATCACCATATTTTATCTTTTAAAATTTAGTTTATTTTTTAAGAGTAAAGTAATTATATAGCCCATTATTTTCTAATTAATAATTAATAATACTGTAGGAACAGTCTGAAATAAATTTAAAAACCCACTACCAATGAAAATAAAAATTTAACATTAACATTCAACTAATTATCGTCTTAAAAACATGCAGTTGTGCAAGTAATCCAACTGACTTCAGCACAATTATAGTAAGTATTTGCAAAAGTAGTCCCTAGGTACTTTTTTATAATTCTGCATCTTGAACAAGAAAATCTGCCTTGAAGAAAAAGGAACTTCAAGTGTCACTATGATCCATTTTATTTATCATTTTCAGGTCTTCTTAAGATCTTTCAGTTCTGTGCAATAATTTTTTTCGTATCAACTTGCTGACTTTTTTTTTTCCATTTTTAGATATAGATATAGTTTAAACCTCTATAATCAAGCACAGATATTTCTATACTGTCAAAAGAGAGGTTGTGGGAGTTGGTCTTCTTCAGGCTTGTGAAGAGAAGAAATCTGATAGCCTCTTACAGTGACATCAAGAGAAGTTAAAAAGATGAGTGAGCCCTTTTTTTTTTTCCTCAGTGGCAGACAACTATGGCCACTGATTGTGGCTTGGGAGTTTCAGACTGGACATTTTAAAAAAAAAAAAATATTAGCAAACTAGTGCAGAACTGGAGCAGCTTGCCTGGAGGTTTATGGAATCTGCACCCTTGGAGGTTTTCCAGGCTTTGTAGCCAATGCCATAGCCTGATGTAGTGGCAGTGGCAAATGGGACATAGTTGAGACCCAGGTCCCTTCTATGATTTTAAACAGGTCCTATTATCTGGACCAAGGTGCATACTGTCAGGAGACTATTCACAATGCATACACCTTAGCTTATTGTTTAGCTTTGATTTTCTAACAAACCAGCTTATTCCAAAATGGAATTAGAGTTCAGCAATAGTGACAGTGTGATATTATGAATGCTGGGAATGATATTGCATGACTTCTAACCCCTTTTATTCCATAAAACTCTCTCAAACGATCTTGTTGGGCTTTGAACCCTCAAGATGCTTTACCCACAACATCCTAATATATCTCTTCAAGAGAAGTAAATCATACTCTTTGTCATCATGCAACAGAGACAGCATACTGGTACCTGCTATACCTCCCACATATAATTTCAGGACCTTTAACTGAAAAACAGAGTAGTTATCATCATGTCCTAGCTATATAAGAAGGCTAAATGTTGCCTGTTAGAGTCTTAGTTGAAGTGATTCAAAATGGCTATAATTGAGTTACTTTAGAGGGATTAGTTTTAAGTTGAGTAGATGGAAGTCATTCCAAAACAGTTGGTTTCAAAGCTAAGAATTACTTTTCTGAATGGATACTGCTAACAGGGTAGGTACAGAGTACAGCTCACATTGTAGAAAAATAACATTGACTGAGTTTATGGCCATAAAGTAATCAGAAACTTCCAGCATCATTCTGTTTAACAGTCCATATGCTTACATATACACATTTTAACTAAAGTAAATGGGCAAGCAGTGCTGTCACTAGATGCTTCAAATGATCAGAAAGGGACTCATCTCAGCTAATCAATTAAGGCACATATTACCTGACATATATTTAGAGAACAAGACTAGGAAGAACCTTGCTTATTATTTGTCTATTTATCTCTGATAAAGGGAATTTGAGACGTTTACCCTAGATGAGTACCTGAGGTAACCATTAAGGTTTTAGTTGCTCCATCTTTGGCATGTAGTGCTGAGATACTCCAGAGAACTGTAAAAGGCTGGCTGATTGATAAAAACCAGACCCTTTGGGAGACTTAGATGATTCCTTGATTAGGATTAGCTGAAGGCTAGGTGTGATATTTAGGGTATGTCAAATGTCACTAGATGCTGGCCAGCTGGGCTGAGCACCTAGGAGAGGAATTAATCTAACTTATTGTAGGTCACTACAATGTAGATGTTTAAATTCTCAGTATAATAAATGAAAATCCAGTTGATATAGTCAAAGGAATCTGGAAAGCAATTGATTTCATCCTAAAGTAGACAATCATATTTGGTCAGATGAATCAGTTACCTTAGGTGAGATATAAATCACTCTCTAGACTCCATTGAGTCCATTTACTATTTTTCCATTACCTGTAAAGAAAGTCTAGACACCTTTCTCGGAGGCAGATGTTTATACCTAAAGTTAGATGTGATGAATCCCACCCTAAATTTAGGTGAGATAAATCCCAACATCAATAACTAAAAGTAAAATTCCTCTTGATAAACATTTGAAATGTAGATATTATCCTTCCTGATTCAATATATGATTTACAAAAAACAACATTGCTTCTGATTATACACCCTTTTATACTGTTGCTATTGACTACATCAAATTTCATGAGAGTATTTCTGAATTGTGACAGACATCTCCTGAAAAATCCAGAAATTAATATGTAAGCAGTTATCAGTCTTTGCATGTGATAGTTTAGAATATGAACTGTGATATTCTGGAATATGAACTAACCTGTAAAGGCATATTTTCACTGAGAGAAGAGAACAGAAATAAATGAAGTACAAGTATATGTCCTATTCTGCCAACTGTTCTAAAAGGATAGTAATGTCTGAGAGATCAACAGGTGTGATGGGAAAAAGCAATAATGTCTTGAAATACCACAGTTAGATTTATCAGATGATATCTTTAAAAGTTCTGAGAGTATAATGCTTGCACTGTTTTCACATAACAGAAGTTGCCATTACTGACAACTGAACAACTCATAATCTTCTGCCTACACTTACCTATCTCGGCTTTCTGTGTTACACTTCATTTTGTTGTAAGAATCATACTTAAAGACTCAAAGTCTTTATTATTTTTTGAGTGGAAGAAAGAAAGAAAGAAAGAAAGAAAGAGAATAACAGCAAAAGAAAAAGGGAGAGAAAAATAAAGAGTAGAAGCGAGAGAGAAGGGAGGGAGGAAGGGACAGAGGGAGGGAGGAAGGGAGTGAGGAAGAAGGAAGGAAGGAAGGAAGGAAGGAAGGAAAAAGGCAAGGAGGGAAGGAAGGAAATAAGGAAATAAAGAAGGAAGGTGGAAGGAAGGTTGGTTACCTGTGTTATACAGAACATTTTTTGAACAGTTATCAAAATCAAACATAAGACTAGGACAGATACTATTCCATGCCTAGTAGCCTATGCTCCTGTTTAGTTTCAGGGCATTTACTAAATATATACATATAAATTTTCATAGATGTTCATTGACATAACATATATACCGTAAAGAAACAATTACTCTCTACATAGCAGTTTGAATTCTGAAACCTACCTGAATCTAGTACAAAGGGCCTGTTCCAAAAGCCAGAAAAATCTGTGGGCATCTTCCAAAGCTATTGAAAAGCAGTTTAATAAGGTTTTTTTAATGCTAAAAATACAAAATATTTTTTCAGTGATCTGTCTGGGAGAAGTCTGTTGCACCAGCATTACTTGAAACTAGGTCTATTTCTACCTCAAAGTAATCTGAAAAGCAGAATTGCTTTTCCAATTATCTCAAACTGTTTTTCCTCTGTCATGAAAAAACAACGTTTTAACAAAAACCAAAACAATAGCAGTAACTACATCAAGTTCTAAAAGTAAAATATAACTTCAGCAAAAACGTTGATAGCATGATAGGAGAAGGCCAACATAAATTAAAAAAATACGTGTTAAGAGAGTCTTGAAAAAACTATAAAACAAAGCCACAGGAGGCCAGGCTTGATAGCCTAGGCCTTATCAAGTGGCATTGCAAGTTCACGTGTCTATATCTGAATGATAGAGGAAAAGTTCAACAGGTACATTAGGACTCTGTCTCTGAGTTAATGGGCCTAAAAAATATAATCTCAGCATGTGTATTCAATGTTTGTATCTTGCAATACTGCCTAATACTTTTTCCTTATGAGAAAAATATACCTTTTTTTCTTTTATAAGTTTGAGAAGTCTTATTCACTTGAACTTAGGAACACTTATGTCTCATTAACTTACAGAAATATAAAGCTCGAAGTATTATTTATAAATGCATTTTTAGGACATCCAGGAATTAACTTAGACAGTCAACATAGAGTTTGTTAGTGTTTGTTACTGCCTCTTTGTTTTCTATATTAAATTTAAATGTTGTATTGCAAATTAAGCTGGATGCTTCTTGCCGCCTCAGAACATGTTGATCAACGTGCTGTTTATCTGTTTGCTTTTAAATGGTTGAATATTGCTTTCCTGTCTTCCAATCTCTAGACATCAAAAATCCAGTTCTTTCAAACTGTCTTCACTCAGCCTGTTTTCTGAACCTAATCATTCTCATTACACTCTCATGGAATTTTGACAGTATTTCCACACCTTATTTAAATAAGGCCTTGTCTGGAGGCACTGTTGAGGATTGTGGAAAAGATACATTCAAAATATTTTAGAATGAGTTGCAATAAAAATCACTTTGCAACAAAATATGTAAGACAACAGACTTAATAATCTGGGACTTTGGAAACGGTCTAGCATACCCAAGATGGTTGCTGAAATATATGACACCAAATGTTCTACCAGAGTAACAGCTGAAGGTCAGAAGAGAATCCCACATGTATGTCTTGCAACTAAACCCTGTCTTTACTTCAGAAGGATTAGTTCATTGAGCACCAAAAATTTAGGAGCCTAATAGAGTTAAACTGAACTTCACCTAAACACTTCAATGTTTAGATGTATAAGTACATGTCTGAAATTAAGGAAGATAACCAAGGTAAAGAGAGTGAAAGTGTCAGTGAAGAGGAAAGAGAACTATTTTTCTCTGCTGGATAGAGGCATGCAGAGCAGGCATGATCTCCATCACTCCAAGAAAATCCAGTATTCATCAAACAGAAAAGGAGTTATGCAGTCCCTGAACCAAGAGAGTAAATCACATCTCAGTGTCTGGGGAGGAATGTCACAAGGACTTAGATGCCCACAGTTAGAATACCCAGAAGAAACAGATGGCCAATGGCTGAATGGTCAAAGACTTTCTTTGGAAGGAAAAACAAGCATACAGATGGCAGCTTGACTAGACTGAATTTGATTCACATAAACAGTGAGAACTATTTAAGACTTTGCATACAGAAAGCAAATTAGAGAGAATCATTTACAAACTAGTAAAATAAATTGTCTAAAAGAAAAAAGAAAAGAAAATGACAGACTCGTGAGAATGGCCCTAAAATGTAAATTCCAACCAACTCAACGGCTTAGCAAGTAACTTCCATTGGGAATTATTTTTAAGTGGAAAAAGAGACCTAGCAGCTCCTAAAACAGACCATACTGAAGGCACAGACACAGTTGTCCTGGCACTTTGTAAAGACAGAAAGAGGTAAAGATAAAAGAAACAAATATGGCTACATTTGGAGAACTTCAGTAAGTCAGAACTTGAAAAAGAATAATTCAAAAGTGGAATCTGGACACACTGGTAGAAATGACAGAAACCTTAGATGTAAAATCACTAAGGTAAAAGCATGAAATGAGATGCAACTATCAAACAGCATAACTGAAAATATAATGGTTCTATAAATACTTTGAGAAGGAGATGGTTAAAATTATAAATTCATTATTATATGGACACTCTACATCTTCTTAAGACTCTACATCTTCTTAACACTCTACATCTTCTTAACCTAAAAGTGGTAATTGTGATAGACAGTAAAATAATTACATTTGCAAAGAATTGCAAGGAAAGGACAGTATAGAGTGTGTGCATAAGTCAACAGAGACACAAGGAAGGAATTTCCTGGCAGGAAAATCATTAGAAATTTACTGTATAAGTTGGGAGAAATTTTCCTAGAAGTATTTAAGAAACAAGTAGAAACAATATCCAGTGGTTAAGAAATTGTTGAGGATGGAAGAGGTCCTAGAAGAATAAAGAGCAAACACAATACCTATCTATGAAAAGAGTAAGAGAAAGGACTCATAAAGCTGTAAAACAATGAGCCTAACTCTGAGTTCTAGAAAGATAGTACAAGAAATTATTAAACAAGCAATTGTTACAAGCATCTATATAGTGATAAAGTGATACAAAACCATCTGGTATGGATTTGTGAAGAATAGATTGTGTCAAACTAGATTTCCATCTTTGACAGGGTAACTGGTATAGTGGATAAGGGGAAGAAGTAGATGTGGCATATATGAAGTTTATTAAGATTTTTTAGTAGATATTCTCAAATGATATTTTTGTAAGAAAACTAGAAAATATGTATCAGAAAAAAATACAGAAATATTATTCAAAAACTAGTTGGAAAACAAACTTAGAATATCACTTAGAAGGTTTATTTCTGTTCCTTGATTTCCAAAGTTCTTTAGTAGCAATATAAAGAATTCTCTACTACATACTCACTTTATTGATACTTAATGTGCCTTAGTCAACTCAGCACAGGTCTGAGCACATGCTGTAAAATGCAAAATGGACACCTTTAGTGATATCTCAGCCTCTGTGTCATGGTTGTTCATATTTCCTTTCTTCTTCTTCTTCCTCTCCTTCTTTCTCCTTCTCCTTCTCCTTCTCCTTCTCCTTCTCCTTCTCCTTCTCCTTCTCCTCCTCCTCCTCCTTCTCCTCCTCCTTCTTCTTCTTTTCTTCTTTTTCTTCCTCTTCTTCTTCTTCTTCTTCTTCTTCTTCTTTTTCTTTTCCCTAACTTGTAATAACAAAAATCATCTTTTCTTTGAGGTAAAGAAACCCTTATTCATCCCTACAAAGTGAAATTCACTTTTTTGAAACTTCAATTATTACAGTTAATTTAAAATTATAATAACAGTTAATTTAAAATAAAATATCTATAGCTTTTAAAAGCAAGATAAATGAACCATTTCCAATTCAGTGACAACACATAAAGCATTGATT
>NW_009200986.1:11140-11469 GCF_000690835.1 Fulmarus glacialis | reverse complement strand
ATAATCCATTTTTATCAATGGTGTATTAATGTTTTCCTTATATCATGCCAGCTGTTTTACTGACTATTCTCAGGGATGTAGAATTCATGTTGATTCATTTTGTGGACTTTTCTACTATTTTCCACAGTTATCTATATTGTGACAGGAATACCTGTCAGAAATGTTTTGTTCTTTTATTTATCTTAGATCTAGTTCCTGTCCCTTGGTGTTATTTAGTTTTTTGCTGTTTTGCCTTTTTTCTTTTTCCTGACAGTCATCAAGGTGTTCAGCTCCCCAGCTCCAGCAAGTTCCAGGTTTCTTTAAAAAAGTCTGGTAGGGTCAAAACTGAT
>NW_009200986.1:0-11116 GCF_000690835.1 Fulmarus glacialis | reverse complement strand
GCCTTGGCCCACCACCTGTTTTGCCTCTCTGGGCATCTAGAAACATCAATATCTCACTGAGTTTTTTGTTTCATTTTAGAAAAGAATTGGGGCAGGAGGGGTGTTGAGATTTTTTCCCTCTGAATTTCCTTCACAAAATTCAGCTGCCATAAGAAAATAAAAGGGATGATATGAATTGGAGCACATAGCTGATGAGGTCAAACTCTAACAGGAATATATTTATTATTTTTTAATATTTAAAAAAAAGAGAGATAAGGCATGGAAAAAGGAAAACTGCCATATAAATGCTGAGCTAAAAAGCCAGAGTCTGGGTTATTTGATTATAAAAAAGCAGCTGGTACCATCTAAGGTGCCTTTGTGACCTGAGACATCCCTACGCTAGCTGGTATGACAAAGCACCTACAGGAGAAAAACCAGGCACTGCAGGGCTTCTTAAACAGATTTAGATGACCAGAATGAGGTGGTCAGACCGAGGCCATAGCTCCCACAGCAACCAAACCCAAAACCCATACTGCTGAGCATTTTGCAGACATCTGAGGCCACCGCTCCACTGTCTCTGAAATGGGCATGTTCACCCTGGAGTTCAAAAGACCAGTTATTTGAGCCAGTTCAACTTGCAATACATTTAAGGGAAAAGATCACATTTGAATTTTCTCTCTTTTCTTCCTCCCTCTTCTTTCCTCTCAACCGTAAATAAAGAAGGAAACAATACATACAATGTGTCAAAAATGAGGGAATTTGGGGCTGAGTGTGAGCACTAACCTGGTTTACCACAAAGATAAGTGCAAAAGAGATATTTGAGGAGAAAAATATTCTTTTTTTTTTTTTTTTTCCTTTAACCTTCACATTGGAAAATGAACAAAGAAAAACTACCCATCTGATTACCCATTTAGACTGGATAAGTACAACCGGGGACAGTTCAGAGCCACCTGTTCAACTGTTTACCCAACCGTCAAAACCTGTTAACAAAAAACCTACTTTGTGGTTACTGTATCTGTTTTTGAGGGAACAGGAATAAAAGTAAATTCTTTTTCAGCTCTGCTATCTCCTGGTTGCAATAAGTGATTTAAGCTGGCTTCCTGCTATGGGAAACTTAAACAGAAGTTAATATGGCTTATACATTTGTGCTTCTTTAACTTTAACCTGAATGGGTATTTGCAGGAATATGTCTTGTTTTTACCAGCAGGCAAAGGCTGTTTATAAAATGGCACGTTCAAGTCTTATTAGAAATTAAGGTTTTTAGAAGTAAGAAAAAACAGTTAAGGGTAAACTGCAGGTAATATTGATGTGGTCATTTAAGAAGTACATTTCTTGACAGAATGTTACTCCTCCTGCTCCCAGCAGGCTGACAGACTAGATGTAGAGAGAATAATAACGGGTTTTGTCTATGTTTATGTCCAGTATATATGACAGCTAAACTAAATAGAAAGAGAAAATGATGTGCCACTAATCCTCAAGAGAAATGCCAGTACAGATATAAGCTGTCAGGAAATTGTCCCCTTTACAATAGAGAACTTAGGCTTACTCTTCTAATAATCTACCTGTAGTCTAGGTAGTACTTGTTCAGGAATCATGGCTGTTCTATCTATTGCATTTCATAATTCCTAAACCAGTGGACTCTCTTTTCTCTCTCTTGCTCTCCTTCTAGCCATATATATTCATACTTTAATTTCTATTTCTGTTACAAACCTAAAAGTCTCCTGTTGTTTAAGATTATAGTTTCTGAGCAGGATAAGTAGCATGTTGAGTAACCAGAGATTCAAAAAGGAGTAACATGTCAAGCATAACCTCTAGGCATCATTTCCTCTCTGTTTACAATGATGCATGCTGGAAGAAACCTAGCCTTTGTTTCAAGTCCTGAACGATGTTGAAATTCATGTCTTTGGATCTCTAGTTGAGAATCTATCAATTACTGATCCGTATACCTGTAAATATCTCTCTGTTTATCTACTTATCTATCTTTTTGTCTATCTATCTATACATATATTTGTTATATGTATACAGATACACAAGCATACATAATTTGTGTTTATATATATTATATGTATGTATGCATGTATATACACAGATATTAAAATGTTTGACTCGCAAATAATGGTATATGATATGTTGTGGTTTTGTTTCCTGGGATATGTTCATTTCCAGATTGGTCCTTTCTAGCTAGGCAGGGAAATGTGCATGATTTATTAGGACACTCACTGGAAATATTGTTGTTTTCTTACATTCATTTACTTTGAGCTTGTTCAAACTGAGATGTTTACAAATGTATGTCTCGTTCTAGGAAGGCATAATATCAGTGCTGGTCCTCATTGCAGCTTCATCTAATAATGAACTATAGAAACTATAGGTCTCTCCTGCTTGCCATGCTACTGAATGTAGCTGTGTAACAAAGTAATTATTTATTATTATCTCAAATTAACATGTATTTATGATATGCATATATTTTATTACAGCTGGTCTTTTGTCTCATTTAACTGCAGTGCAGATACATAGCTAGTAGACTGGAATTCATTTTTCCCAATATCATGATACATTGGTTTGGGTTCTGGGACCTTCTCATGGGGAATTTATCTGAATTTACTTCTATAATCTAATACCGCATTACAATATGTGAATGAAATATTTATACCCCCTCCATGAACTTAGCTCATATTTATGAAAGAAATAATTTCCCTGTTGTCCATAACATTTCCCAGTGCTGTAAGTCCTGTAATAGAAAACCATAGTGTTTATTTTCAGTAATGGCAATATAGGAGGCAATAGAAATAAAAGTTCTGAGGTCTAAGTTTAGCTTAATGAGTTTAGATCTTTCATAATTAAGTCAGGTATCTAAATTAAAAGTAGAAATTAATAGTAAAGTACTGAACCAATGACTGTACAAGTAAGAGCTGGTCAGATATCTGAAGACACCTTATTAACCAGGTGTAAATCCCGCTGTCATGCTAGTGTCTGCCTCAGAGAAGCCAAGCATACTGGTGTGCTGTTAAATGCTTAGTTTTGTGTGAGTTACTGCAATTGTACGTAGAACTGAATGCCATTTTATAAATCTCTTGAGTACTTTTTTAAATATGCAGAGGGTGTAGCCAGAATTAATTCACGGTGTTCAACCAGAAGAGGTGGTCTGTAATTTTAACTGGTTTATCTTCTGACAGGACTGGTGTGTGTGTAATCTTTTTACAACCTGTTTTTCCCTGCAGACTGCTGGTAACATTACACTAGCATCTTTGGCTGCTTTTTAGTGATACAGTGCTATGTTAAATGTTACATTGCATTATGTCACAGCAGTTTACTTTATCCTACCAAAGGCTGGTACAATGTGAAACCAGAAGGACTACTTTTACACATTTTCTTCAAATTAAAAATTTGCAGTTGAGGTCCTCAGTAAAACATCTAATAATAAGAAATATAACATAATTATATGTTTCTAGTGTAAAAAATATTTTTGAAAAATAATTGTTTCCTAAATGTATTTGACATGGTATAATTACAAATTTAATCTCACAGGTCTTACACTGCTGCTATAACAAAGTTACTCATTTTCAGAGCCATTAAGTTAACCACCTTCCTGCTATAATGAGAAAGTCAAAGTGACCTTATATCAGACAATATGTGAAGTACATTGATTTATCATTTTCTACTTTAAGACATATTCTATAGCATTTCATCAGGTTGTATAAATCAACTAAGTTTTTACTGACGGAAGCAGCATCCAACTGCTGATCTGGACAATGGGAAATATGTCGTCACATGATATTTGTGACAAAATATTTCAGAAATACAGATATGCTTGACAGTATTGGATCCTTTTTTTATGTCTAGGGATACATTTCTCCTGCTAAGACCAAAATATCTAATTCATACTGTAAGGGTATATGGAATATGTGAGCATCGGCTTCATTCAGGTTATCTGATAAAGGACATTTTCCATTCAAAAGGAGATAATAAGTAAAAGGGGAAATGATAAATAACACACAGCGACAGAAAACCAGTAGACAAGGGCTAACAAAGGCAAAAACCCCAAAAGTTTCCCGTCACTAACTGATAAGCCATTAAGAAACTGCAGGCACAGCTTTGGAGAGGGCCAGCCTGGCCTTGGTAACAGATACAAAGTGGGGAAACAGGAGGAACATGAGGAACTGGGATATCCCAGAAAGGGCCTGTGGGACCATGTAAAATTTATTAAGGAAGGTTTAGAGGAAGGAAATCAAGGAGGAACAAACAGGAGGAGTAGACAGAAAGGGGTATAAAAGAGGCACGTCAGGTGTAAGATGGGGCTGGTCAGCATGCTTGTCTGGTGGAGCCCTACACCTGATCACCCCAGTCTGTCCTGTCTTCTTATTAAATCTTCTCTTAACGATGTCTCTGAGTTATACCACTCCCTATCCCATGTATGTCAGTGCTGCAAGGGTTCAGTGCCAGCTACTGGGGGACTGGCATGAGGGGACTGGGTGCCAGCTCCTGGAGCCAAACCCCCTGGTCTGACTGTGGGTGCTCCCGGCCTGTGGTGTCAGCTACTGGAGCCGGTGGGGTTTTTAACCTCCAACTACTGGGATGGAAACGGTGTGTGTCCCAAAAGCCAGCTACTGAGGGGATGGGCGTGAGTGAGGTGAATGAGGTGCTCAGTGCCGGTGGCTGGATGGGGACCGTGTGCCGGGTGCCGGCTGCTAGGCGTGAGTATCTGTACCTTCCCCAAACTGGGCATGATGGGGTGTGTGTGTGGATTTGCTGGCAACCTCCAAGCTGGACCAGCCAAGGAGGCCCCAGGTCCGGGCAGGGGTATCAAGCGGGCGGAGGGTCTGTGCTGGTGTTCGGGGGCACCCGTGAGTGTGGGGTGCCTGTGGGACGGATGTGAGAGTGCTGCCTGTGTGCAGCGAGCACCCAAGTGAATCAGGGACCCATGGGGTAGTTAAAGGGGGCTGGGATCCGGGCAGGGGTGCTGGGCGGGCAGAGGGGCCATGCTGGTGCTCGTGGGATCCGTGAATGTGCATGTGCCTGTGAACCTGGAGAGCGTGGGATGTGTGCTGCACCAGTGACCTTCTGCCTCTGCCAGCCCAAGAGGAGGAGGGGACGTGGCTGTCTGTGCCTGTGTCTGCTGTGAGTCCTCAGTGCGGGTGCTGCTGGGGGCAGCGCCTTGTCTGTGGCTGTCTGCGTGACCAGCCATGCCCCTGTCCTTTGTGTGTGTGTGGGATACACATTCAGCCTCACTGCTGGTTGAACGTGCAAACACGAAAGCAGCGGCTGCGTCCATTGGCCTTGGACAGAGACCCCGAGGTCTTGGAGCTGGGCACAGTGGCTGGGTAGGAGGAATCCCCGAGGCACAGAGCTGCTGCAGGCAGCAGATGCTTCTAACATCCATTAACACGTACAAACTGAAATGACAACGTTTATATCTATTATTACCTTATACTAGATTGCTACATACTGTGTGTCAATGGCATTTTTTGCTGCATCTGTTACGTATTTGCGGATTGCACTCGGAAGTCACAGGATAGGAAAGTCATGTTAGGTATTGAAAAGTTCAGAAAACATTCTACATATGCAAAACTAGATTATAAATTTCATAAAAATCACATTTAATAACAGATTACAAACCAGAAGTTTTTTTAATCAACTTGTACTTAATGGAGATTTCCATTTGAATTGATGAGGAGATTTTCATCACACAGTAATTGGACATGGAAAAACAGGGTTATTTGCCTTTTAGAGAGTTATAAGAGAGATTACGAATCATGACTTTCACCTCCTTTCTAAGCTACTGTTAACATTTTCAGTGTTAATATTCCTTTTCTGTTATTTTATGCTTGTCTGAAATATACTCTTACCATTCCACAGCCTAAAACAGATACAGAGTTTTTTAGTCTGGTTAACTGGAATCAACTAATTTTGTATAGAGGAAATTTGAATCCCATTGTATTAATGGGATTTATCTCCACAACATATTTCTCTATGAGCCTTTACTAAGTACCAATGACCTTCTCTACCAGGCTATTTTTCAACTACTTATTGCTACAAGGCTAAAATTTTTGCAAATAAATTTGGCTACTTTACTACAGCAGGCTAATCAAGTTATATGAGTTTCAATCTAAGTAGGCTAAAATAGTTTAGTTCTTTCTTTCTGGTCCATGTGAGTAATTGATACAGACACTTTCATATTGATAAAAATTGATATATTGCTCTTCCAAAAATCAAATTATTTAATATGTGATAAGAAAAATGCTTATTTGAAAATGCTACTTCTAAATACACAGTGATATTGTGTGTAAATAAACTTGAAAACTAAATTCTAATAACATCCCCATCCTGAAATTACCTTAGCCTGTTTCAGAAGTAAATCACATATGTTGTTTGTGATGAAAAGAGCATTTCACCTTCTGAGGTGACAAACATTTGCCAGACATTGGTGTTGAATGATCATTCACACACCATGGGAAGCAGAACCAAGGGCTAGCCTTAGTTTGTACATGAAGGCTAGCGTCCTGCTGCACCTGCACTTGTTATCATGAAGTGCATTCTTCCCAAGAGGAACTCTCTTGATAGATACTCATGCTATTAAAATGCTGTTTTCAAAGTGTGTATTTCTCTGCCAACACAGCAATTTCATCCTTCACTTTCCTAACTTCCTACCTAGCTCCTTGCATAAGTCCAGATAAACTTCATCTAATGTCATTGATTTTATGCTACTAGCACATCCACAAATGGACTTATATGAGTAAGTTTAAAATGAATATCATAACTAGTGAATTAATTTTTCAGTCTTGATTTGTTACTTGAAAAGCTGTCTACACTTATTCTGGAAGATGTAGGGTTATATTTTGTGGTGCCTATATGATCAATTTTACTTTAATCTAAAATAATCTTTTTTTTTCCTTTGTTGGGTGTAATTTGTTTCACCTTTTAGGGAAAAATTAAACAACGAATCTAAGTGATGCGTTGTAATTCCCTTTATCATCAGTGGAGGGAGACAGGCACACAGCAAGGGTAATTAATCCCACCCAGATACATATCTTTCTTTGAGAAATAATCCACTTGGAATTAGATCATATTTATTATATTACAGTCACTGTTACACAGGTTCTGCTCATGGCACCACTGTTTACCTCGTTGCAAATGAGGCATGGCAAAAAGTGTAGGGTGGTGTAGCCACCAGTGAAAGAGAAACCGGCTACCTCAAATTGCTCTGCTGATGTATGCTGTCCCCCTTGCCAAGTAGTATCAAATCCTTTACAACATGCCAGAATTATATATTACTCTCATGTAGTTCATTAGGCACAGAAGTGTCTAAAACAAGCCAAAAGATTAAACCCTGAAAAGCTGTGTGTATTTTAGCAACTGTGTAAGCTGTGAAGAAGAAAATAAAGGAAATGGGGTTTTTGGTTTTTTTAGGTTTTTTTTTGTACCAACTCTGAAAATGGATAGAGTCATGTTTTAATTCTCTTGGATGTGGGTAAATACAATAACTGCTGTGAATGGTGACTGGTCATTTCAGTGTTCAAATCAATATCTGTCTGAAAAGATTTCATCGTATTGTAAATAATTTTCTCAAGCAGTGTAGATCACTAATTTCCTTTGGAAGCAAATCAGCCAACACGTTATTCAGGACACACCTGGAGGGCAATTTGCTTGACTCAAGTTTTGTGAAACAGAAATGACACAATGTTAATTTGCTTTTAAACTGCTTGCCATGTCTAAGAATTAAATAAGCAATTGGATGAGACCAAACTGAATTCATTGAGATATCAGCCATGCAGTCCACTTATTTTGCCTGATTGTGATAGAAGAGACTTTTATATGAGCAGTTAACATGTTCACATTTTCCACACTTGGCCTTCTCAGAAATCCCAGTGACAAATTCTTTGCTGATTTATATTCCGCTCTGCATTTGAAGACAATATGCCCAAGGAGTTTAACTTTTTTTTGTTTCAGATTGTTTTGCCTCTGTATTGTTACTGGTTTTATTACTTTACATCATGGCTTGGTCTATATGGGATGTTGGGGAAGTATGTAGCTCTATAGAGAGATGTATTTGCAAGTATAGTCTATAAGAACACTCAAGCTCAGGATCTGATTAACTTATGTGTTTACAAACATTTATATTCCAATATGAACATGTAAATCATTACTATTAATTTATTAATTGATCAATTAATACATGGCAGCTATTTGCATAAATAGGATCTCAGTCTCTATCGTCAGTACTGCTAGCAACAGCTGTAATCGTAATATTTATTCTACATTTCAGTTAAGCTTAACTCAATTAATTCAGATTATCTTTCAAAAGCCACTATCGTAATGCTAAGGGATAAGTGGCTACTGCCTCCAGCATCTCCAGGCCAAGGAGTCCTCCTGCCCATCCTGGTGCCCAGAGACCTAGGGGTCTCTGCCCCAGGCTGAGGGATGTGGGGGCTGCTGTCCCTTCAACCAGTAGTGAGGCTGACACAGACACTCACAGAGGACACTGACAGTCACACAGGTGGCCACAGACAAGGCGCTGCCCCCAGCAGCACCCACATTGAGGACTCACAGCAGACACAGGCACAGACAGCCACGTCCCCTCCTCCTCTTGGGCTGGCAGAGGCAGAAGGTCACTGGTGCAGCACACATCCCACGCTCTCCAGGTTCACAGGCACACGCACGTTCGCGGATCCCCCGAGCACTGGCACGGCCCCTCTGCCCGCCCGGCGCCCCTGTTGACACACAAAACATCAGTTGAACAAAAAGACATCAGTACAAACCACATCAGGGAAAAAGTTTCTGCTAAATTCACTGTATTATATCATGTAATGATCTAACATACGGACCTACTGTATACTTCTGGATGACAGACATCTGTTGAACAAGCTGAACGATTGAGATGGTGGAGGAAAAGTCCTGTACCTACAAGTTACATAGGAGGCAGGAACAGGCCTGGATGTGTTCTTTAATCTGGCGAGAGGGTGGATCATGATCTGATACTAATTGTCCAGGGACAAACCCAGGGTCTTTCTCATGTCTCTGTTGAGATTAAATATAGCCACTTGATACAACAGCTGCCCCCTAATACATCAGGACCTTGACAGGAGGCAGGATGGAGTAAGTTCATTTGCAGATTAAACAATAGCAATTGAGTTATAAGGTATTTCTGGGGGTCATTGATCACAAGGAAGGAAATAAATGCAGCTTGTCATTATTCCCAGGAAACTGTTCTGATGATTTTATTGTTTTCTACACATTTCTAAATGTTTCATGACAAGGTCGGATAACAAGTACATGCATACCAGGATGATAAGCATCTTAGAAATGCTTATGGTAGAGACTCTGAAGGTTTTTATTATTATTATAAGGTGAGAGTGAAAAAATAATCTCTTAGGCACATACCTTTGTGATGGCTATTACTATTTCATTGGTATGTATAAGGCCTTTCTGGAAAATTAATGTACCATTTACTAAGCAACCATTTTCCGTGAACTATCTCTATATTCCATTCAGCATGTAATTAATATTTAAACATCTTTTTCCTCCTCTTTATTTTTGTATTGTTTCTGAATGACAAATATTTTTACAGCTTGAATAAACATTAGCCAGGGTCCTTAAATTAATGTTTGTGTACATTTTCTGTTTAGTTTACATACTGAGTGTCTGACTATATCTGTTTCTACCCTTAGGTGCATGCCAAGTACCACATATTATTTTTCCTGCTTGCAGAAACATGATTTATTCATTGATTGAGGCATAACCCAAAATTATCAGTAGTAGCAGGTAAGAACTGAAAGATCATTTCTGAAGACAAAAAAAAATTCTTACACTCTTAGTAAGTTCTTGATCCAAAACCATTGAATGCAATAGAAAAACTTCATTACTACGAATAGAAAGGACAGCAAACTTAAAACACTTTACAGGGAGAACTGTACAAAGCAAAGGCAATGTGTTCTAAACAAAAAACAAAAAAAAAAAAAAAAGGAAGCCAAACTGGAATCTCTTTCCCACTTAAAACCTAGAGATATTGTAATTCTTTGAAAATTAAATTGACTATGTGGTTTTTGTATACCCATTTTTATATTGGAGCTTGTGGTGGGTTGATTTCTTTTAAGTTTAACTTATTCTGTATTACATTTATCTGAAACACCCTTGGGAAATACACTGTTCATAAATAGGCTACAGTAGAGATCATATTTAGGCATATCTGAGCATAACATTAAAAATGTATTTGTTAACCACATCTCTGGGAGTTTGGGTTGGGATCACCATATTTAACAGCCGTTGACAGAACTGTTTTCTATTAACTTTCTTTTCAAATCTATTAATCTTAAACACTGTAATACTCTGGCAATGGGGTCCATAATTTAATTATACATTGTTTCCAATCTTTTGAATATTCCTATGACTGGATAATTTCTAGTTCTTTTTTTATGACAAATACTGAATAATCATCCCTTATTAATCACCTGTACCATGAAAATTATGATTTTGTAGGCCTTTCTCATAGCTCCCCTTAGTCATACCTTTTTCAAACTGAAAAGTTCCTAGGCTGCTTAATCCTTCTTCATATGGAGACCAATATCCAAAAATGGGAATACAGAGAACAAGATGGATATCATTCATGCTTTAAATGAAGAATGTAATTAGAACTGACATAAAGCTGGTCTTAGTGGGAGGAAAGACCTTATTGCAAAGAACCACACAGAAATCACAACATTCATGGATTCTGGAAGACTGTCCACCTGATTTACCTTCTCTGAGACTTTTGTAATCCAGCTAAGTACATTTGAGTTGGGATGATCAGAAAGGAATGCAGTATTCAAGATTTGGATTTATACTGTAGTACAATGAAGTTTTCAACTTGTTCGAAAACCCTTTGCTAATAACTCTGATATTCTTTTTGCTTTGTTTTATCTCTGCTGAGCACAGAGTAGACAATTTTGGAGGATGATCCACACATCATACACATCCTTTCACATCTACATGGACTCCAATATCACTTTCCTGAAGGGATAGCAACTAATTTAAAGTATGTTACTCAATAAGAATGCATCTATATTGTGCAAAACAAGATATGAAGATCCTCAGGTTAATGGAAATCCAACACAAGAAATACCAGAGCTGTGATACCATCGTGGTTTAACCTGGCAGGAAGCCAAAT
>NW_009200985.1:0-5995 GCF_000690835.1 Fulmarus glacialis | reverse complement strand
GATTCTATGATTCTATGATTCTATAACCTCTTCTTTAATGACCTGGATGATGTGGCAGAGTGCACCCTCAGCAAGTTCATAGACAAATCAAAACTGGGAGGAGTGGCTGATAGACCAGATTGGTGTGTTGCCATTCAGAGGCACCTGGACAGGCTGGAGTATTGGGCAGACAGGAATCTCATGAAGTTCAACAAAGGGAAATGCACCTGAGGAGGAATAATCCATTGAACCAGAACATGCTGGGGATTGACTAGCGGGAAAGCAGCTCTGCAGAGAAGGATCTAGGAATCCTGGTGGACCCCAAGCTGACCATGAACCAGAAATGTTCACCAATGTTGCAGCAAAGAAGACCAACAACATCCTGGGTTGCATTAGGAAAAGCATTCCTCATAGGTCAGGAGAGGTGATCCTTCCCCTCTACTTAGCCCTGGTGAGACACATCTGAAGTGCTGGGTCCAGTGCTGGGCTCGCCAGTACAAAAGACACTTGCACATATAGGAGTGAGTCTAGCAAAGGGACACAAAGGTGATTAAGGGACTGGAGCATCTGTCATGTGAGGAGAGGCTGAGAAAACTAGAACTATTCAGCCTCAAGAAAAGAAGGCTAGAAAGCTCAGGGAGATTTTATCAATGTGAACAAATGATGGGAGGGATTGAAGAAGACACAGCTATACTCTTCTCAGTAGTGCCCAATAACAGGACAAGAGACAGTAGGCACAAATTAAACCCCATAAAATTCCACCTGAACACAATTTTTTTTTTTTTTTTTACTGTATCAGTGATCAAACACTGGAATAGGTTGCCCAGGGATGTGGAGCCTGCATCCTTGGAGATATTCACAGAATCATAGAATCATAGAATACTATGGGTTGGAAGGGACCTTTAAAGGTCATCTAGTCCAACCACCCTGCAATGAGCAGGGACATCTTCAACTAGATTAGGTTGCTGAGAGCCCCATCCAACCTGACCTTGAATGTTTCCAGGGATGGGGCATCTACCATCTCTCTGGGCAACCTGTTCCAGTGTTTCACCACTCTCATCGTAAAAAAAGAGTAGAGGGGCAGAATCACCTCCCTTGAGCTGCTGGACACACTTCTTTTGATGCAGCCCAGGGTCCCGTTGGCCTTTTGGGCTGCGAGCGCACATTGCCAGCTCATGTCCAGCTTTTCATCCGCCGGTACCCCCAAGTCCTTCTCTGCAAGGCTGCTCTCAATCCCTTCATCCCCCAGCTTGGGGGGTTGCCCTGACCCAGGTGCAGGACCTTGCACTTGGCCTTGTTGAACCTCATGAGGTTCACAGGGGCCCACTTCTTGAGCTTGTCCAGGTCCCTCCGGATGGCATCCCGTCCCTCAGGCATGTCAACCTCACCACTCAGCTTGGTGTCGTCTGAGCGTGCACTCGATCCTACTATGTCATTGATGAAGCTATTCAACAGTACTTGTCCCAATACAGACCCCTGAGGGACACCACTTATCACCAGTCTCCATCTGGACATTGAGCTGTCTACCACTACCCTCTGTATTCAAAAACCAACTGGACACAGTCCTCGGCAACTTGCTCTAGCTGACTGCTTGAGCAGGGGAGTTGGACTAAATGATCTCAAGAGGTCCCTTCCAACCTCAATGATTCTGTGATTCTTCTGCAGTATGTGAACTTTATTTTACATTAACTATTTACTTTTTTTAATTAAAAAAAATTTCTTTAGCTTCCATAGGCAGGAAATTGGTTCTTATTTACCAGTAGGCAGATATCTGCTGCTGTGTTGAATTAATATGATCACTGCTGTGTTTTCTAGGACAGTTAAAAAAAAATACACTTGTCAAGGGAGATGTTTTGCACTATACTTATGATAGAACAATATAGCTATCCTTTCAAAAATTTCATGAAATTGAAAGTACACTTAACCCAGTGCTAGAAATCTTTACATTTAAATTTTTAAGCAATTGCTAAATCCTACTCCATGATCTCCTTAAACTGTTATTTTCCTCCCTCAGCTGTTGGACCTGTAATGTATTTATGTCATTTTGACCTTGGCTAATGATTGCAGTACTTTTTATTTTTCAGAAAACATGAAGTCATCATTCAATTCTTTAAGTAGTTTTGCTGTTGCTGTTGTTCTTTATTTTACATTATTGTAATGAGTAATAACTTCATGTCATAAACAAAGGTTTGGATCATCAGCCTGAGAATCGGCAGTGCTAGTGTTAAAAACTGGCTCTCACGCTCTACCATTAAGGCACAGAAAGCTTTCTTTCATAAACTATCCTCAACCATAAAACATTGTGTTACATTTGCACTTCCACGAAAAATCCTTCTAGTCGTTCCTGAATCAATTGTATCCTCCCCTGAACATGCAGTAGCAGGCAAAAATGCTATTATAAGAGGATACACATCCCAAATGACAAATACATATAAATAGTACTCTATTTAGCCATTTTATTGAGTGATTAATGAAGATTTAGTTAGATAGATAAAAATAATAATCTCTGATATTTTGCATGGAAAACCATTTAAGATTATTAATGTTACAGTATTTTATAATTCTTTTGTCAAATTTGAGTAAAATTTAAATTCCTATGAACATTATTGAACAGAAATTTTAGAAACAATGGCAGGTTTTGGTGACACATAAAAGCTTTTGCCTATGACACATAAAAGCTTTTTCCAGTCAGTAGAGAAGTTGATGACAAGATTTTAACTTAATTGAATTAACATTAGGAAGGAAAACAAATATCTTTGGGCAAACTAAGTGGAATAATATCAACTCAAATTTTAACTGTGTAGACATGAACTAAAGATATTGCCACACCATTTCAGATTAGCTTCATTTGCAGTTCTGCATGAATCTTCTATAATGTCAGTCACTGCTACTTTTGAAGACACTGAAATAAACTTTATAAAATGCTATTTAAATAGCCTATCTCTGAATAAAGTGTTTTTCACCCCTTCATTAGTTAAAGAAGCGCTGATAATTTGTATGTTACAGAAATTTTTTTAGTTCTTAGTTTTATTTTTTTCACCTTTGTCATAACAAGATACTGCAGATAAAATGGTAAAGACAGAGAAGGTTCTGGCAAACACTGCATAAATCTCTAAAATAATTGCCACAACTAATCAGTGTTGCCAAGACTTTCATCCCCATCACGGAGGTGTCTACTTAATTTATTGTAGGTCATTTGTAAACCATAGTGATCTATGAAGACAAAGCTAGGCCTAAAAGCAGTTATTTTCATGGAAAGAGAATTTTTTCCCTGTTCCATTAATGTCAGAAGTCATTTCTTGTAACCATTTCCCCACCCTGAAAAGAGAAATACATTCTCCTCTCATGACAGGAGACAATGAACACTCCGTGTTGTAGATATTACTTCCAAATTCTAAGCCTCTGATCTTGACCCAAACAAATGATTCAAATCAATAGAGACTACAGTCACCCAGTCACCTGGAGGAATTCAATAGTTGCCAGCATGGACTGGAAATCCTAAATTGGCTTGGAAGTCCTAATCATCAATACTGAAGTCAAAATCACCCAACACATTCAAGATTGGGTCATATTCAGAGCTTGGAGAAAGCTGATCAAAGCACACAAAGACAATTAAAAAGCTCTTATTGGCTTTTTTTCAGACTTTGGATTATTTTCCTAGATGAAAGTTGAAATTAACCCTACCTATTATATAATTAATAATTAGAGCAAATCGTGAAGACACAATAATTAGAACCACAGAATGTGAACATGTTAGTACACATACTGGTAATATTTGACTGAAAAACTCAAAGGATGAATATCTCCCTACCCTGAAAGTACAGTTCCCTACTGCTTCTAGGTAGCAGCAGGAGATGAAGGTTAGAACAAGAAGGTTAATAATTTGGATTCTATCCAGTAACAAATAATGCTTTGCACAGACATTAGTTACCTCCTTACACATTCACAAGGCTATTAGAAAAAAAAAAGACAAAAGCAAAGCAAGAACAAACCCACATATCTTTCTACTTTATAGTATGAAAGCTTTTTTCTCTTTTTTTTTTCCCCAATATATGGACAGGATTCTTTAAAGTATGAAAGCTTTTTTCTCTTTTTTTTTTTCCCCAGTATATGGACAGGATTCTTTAGAAAAATGACTGTATGCAATGATTTATCACAGGAATACATTTCATGAAACCAGTCTTCCCGCAAAAATATTTAAGTCTTAAGAATGTCCTGCTGATGCTGTGTACCAGAGAGTTCTTACATATAGAGTAGAGCTAATTTATTTAAAAAGCAGAAAAATGCTGAAATATTGAATCCAGTCAGTGTCGCAAATAGAGACCTTTTGAGATGTGTATCTATTTTCAGAAGATGATAGAAAGAGATGGAATTCAGCAGATGTTTAAATCCTGAAAAGACATCACAAATGGTACTTTTTCTTCAGCAATGCTCCAATGGTATATATCAGTTTGACAGTGAAAGGCCACTCTAATTCCCTCTGTAATAATCTAGGGAATGACACTTGCTCAGAATGTCAAGTTCTGGAAACTTGCTGTTAATTACAATGCTTGCCATGATATTTTCAATTTTATCAGTATTGGTAGGAGTTTTTGTCTGTTTCTCCATTGTACAGTAACTGCTGAAAACTGACCCTCTAGTTTATGC
The DNA here is from genome assembly GCF_000690835.1 of Fulmarus glacialis. Classification (NCBI taxonomy): domain Eukaryota; kingdom Metazoa; phylum Chordata; class Aves; order Procellariiformes; family Procellariidae; genus Fulmarus; species Fulmarus glacialis. The sequence goes on along the minus strand of NW_009200985.1, from coordinate 1,369 downwards.
TCTGCCCCAGCACACACAACTCACACCTTTAAAGTGACCTTTATGTTCAGTAGCAGGTGTAAGATTATATAAATTATGACTCCCAGTGTATTATCAATCAAAAAGCTACTTGTCAAGCTGCTTTTTTGCTAACAACAAAAAAATCAAATCTATCCTCAGAGGCTATAATCCTGTATAGGCGAATAAAATACCATGGGGTCTGTTCTCCTCTCAGTGCACATACGTAAATCTCATTCCTACTAACATTAATGGGGAGTTACATGCATGCATCAAGAGAAGAATAAATCTGCAACAGAGCACACAGGAAACCACTCAGTGTGAAATGGTTTAAGGAGACAGTTAGGGGAAAACACTGCATGGAAAAAGCCTATAATGCATTCATACAGTTTTACTTACAACTCTTGATGAACTTTTTCAGACTGAAAGCTGTACATTTGTGTCATATGGATTTAGAATGCTTGATAAATTATATTAGCAAGTACATATTAACTGTAGCATGATTCAGGTGGGATTGCTGTCTCTAGGTCTTGCATTGCAGATTGATGATGATACAATCCAAAAAGCTTTTAAAGAATTCATGTTAAATGTTTTCAGGTTTCCGTTTAACGTGTTCAATAGTATTTCAAAGCAATTAAGGTCTTACAGTCTCTCCTAAAGATTTCTAAGTTTCAATTTAGAACAAAAACAAGAAAATATATACATTGCTACCTCAAATACATATTACTCCAAATACAATCAACATAGAATGTAATTATTAGATGCTGCACTTAGTAACCTCAGGCACATACATCCTCTGCCTCCCTAAGTTAAATACAATGTACATGGGCTTTGTACACTCATATCTCGTTAAGAATATGTGAGAAGAAGATTTGGACTCTTGTCAAATGTTAAACAGTCCAGATGGGGAAGCAAAAGTAGCTGAACATAAAGGTATCTATACATGCAGCTAGGTTTTCTATAATCACAGTGGTTGAACGGCCACTGAATCATCTAATTATCCTCGTTCTTAACAAAGAACTTAGCAGACACATGGAGAAATAATATAAGTGTACATATATGTGTGTATTCATACATATATAAATATATAAATTTGTGAAAACCATGTCAGAAACAATCTAAGTGCCATTTTGTTGCAAAGATAAATGGCAAAATAAGTGTCAAAAATGCTTGACAATTGCAAGAACAACAGAAAAATGTCCAAAGAGTATAAATATTGTCAGGAGCAAGTTCAGGTCCTTTCCTTCCTCATCCAGATCCTATAGATTTTTTTTTCCCCATTAAATTCAGTGGGATTTAGGGGATTTTGAAGCATAAACAGAAGAAAAAATGCAGTTGGAAACTCCCCCCTCCCTCCTGCCCGCCGCCACCC
>NW_009200984.1:11439-30927 GCF_000690835.1 Fulmarus glacialis | reverse complement strand
ATTGGCAATAAATTAAACTAATTTCCCTAGGTTCAGTCTGTTTTGCCCGTGGCGGTAATTGGTGAGTGATCTCTCTGTGTCCTTATCTTGACCCACGAGCCTTTCGTTATATTTTCTCTCCCCTGTCCAGCTGAGGAGGAGGGTGATAGAGTGACTTTGGTAGGCACCTGGCATCCAGCCAGGGTCAACCCACCACAATTTCACAAGATGGTAGCCTTATCACTAGGATATTATTTCAAAATAATGAAAAGTATATTTCTTATAGTAAAACCTTCAACAGACATATTTTTAAAAATTACCTGTTCTAATTGCTATGTTTACTCATTTAAATGTAATAATGCATAAAATCAGACATCTCTTGTTTTACAAATATGTATATATTCCTCACTTAGATTCATCAGAAGTAATTTTTTTCTTAAACGTGAGAGGTTTGTCAGTATCTCTTCTTACAGATACTTCACATGACATTGTATATTTGGTATATGCATCAATTACATAGTTTTAAGAAAAATGTATGAATAAAAAGTACATATAGCTAATTGCTCTTCTGAGGCCAATTAAATACTTGAAAGTAGAGTAGCATGGGCTGAGACCATGCAGCTCTCCCCAGTGAGCTGTGTTAAATTTTGGGGGATTGCAATGAAAAGGAAAAGTGTCACGGGAAAAAAAGATACAAGTACAAAAAAGAGTTGATCTTCCAGCAAAGAAAACTGTGAAACAATCATAGTTTTTAGTTATGCAAATTCCTATCTAGCAGTTGGTTTTGTGCTCTGATTTTTGTGTTAATAAACGTGAGTTTTTTCAGCTAAAATAGATTTTCTCATTTGAAGAAGGTGCTTGGATTAAATAGTTGAAGACAGGGAAGATACCAGAGAATATTCAATTACCCTTTGATTCATGGATTAGTTATTCTTATTAGTCTGGAAAGGCTTCAGATTATTTATTCTATTTTATTGTGCTATATATTGTCTACATTTGATTGCTAATACTTGATGAGTGTTTTCTGTAATTAAAAATCCTGGTTGTGTAAAGAACAATGAAATGTGCTTAATTTCCCTTTGTCTTTTTTTTTACCCAACTCAAAGCTGTTCATACTTTGTAATTTAGGAGAGGTAAAATGGTTTATAAAAGTGTCAATGACAAACAACCACTGAACTTTTGATTTCATATTCCATCTAAACCCATAATCAATCTTTCATTGGTTTCATCAGAGACAATTGTCCTGACATGGCTTGATTCAGCGCTGAAGCATGTTGACAGCTCACCTGATACCATAATTGGACAAACTGATGTGGATAAATCTACTTCTTCAACAAGATACTTAGTCTGGAGAGTGAAATCCGTGTTGGCCTCTAATCCAGAAGGGTGCTTGGATCTGTCTCTGCAGTGATCACACTGTATTTATACATTCACAGTCCCCCACGCTAAATCCATCTTTAGCAGACACTCAAAATCTGATGGCTGGAGATAATCTCGACATATAGATAAACACTGGGTTTGACAGCAAGTGATTTTGTCGGCGCTTGTGAAAGGGAAGCTGACGGCGCTTGTGCAGAAGACCAGGCAGCTTGCCCCTGCCTGCCCTTGCACGCAGGGCTACAGAGCCACTTGGCCACACAGCAGCACCCCCCAGCGCGGTGTCATCCAGCGGAGGGATAGAGCTGAGGTCAGGCTGCCACCAATGTTACAGGAGCCTCAAAACTTATATTCTCCTCCTTTTCCTCAACTTCCACCTCAGTTAAAGTTCTCCCGTAGAGAACTACTGTATGTGGTGAGAGTGATTTCTTTGGCCCCCATCCCTAACACAGCTTCCTAACAACCATCTTTCATCTGGACACTAAATTGAAGATTTCTTTCTGGCGTTGTTTTCCTCATACAGGCTCTATCCATGAGGTACTGCTGGTACTTGGCTTTAGTTGGAAGTATTCAGTTTTAAATCTGCAGCAAAGATCCTGAAACACATAATTGTTGTTTTGATGTATTCCGGGGGGCGGGAGGCAGGGAGTAAAACCGCTTGTGTTCATAAGAGAATGAGGAGCAATCACAATATTGATGGAAACGATTAATGAAAATCAAAATATATTAGAGACAAGAAGTGGACAGAATAAGTAAGATCTAAATTTGATGTGTCCAGTATCAAATATCCAGCAGTGTCCCATATGTTTTCTAACTGCATGGTGAATGTTAACCTGGCAATAACTTGGGTTTATTTGCTACAGCGTCACTGACACATGCATCCCCTACAGGGCCAGTTCCTGGAGTGCAGGCAATGCAGGGTGCTCACCACACACAACTCTTGGGCTTAGCCTCCTCAAGAGCAGACTGGTCTGGTCCATGATATCAGGTACTTAGCCCTGAGTTTCTGTGATCCTAAGAGAGTATTACGATTTTTCCACATTTTTTTCAGCTCCCATAATGCAAAATACTGTGCGGTTTTATTGTAGAGTACTATTTTCACAGTGTGAAATTCAAAATGTGTGCTGCATGCTGTGAAAGTATGGTATGAAAGCATATGACGGTGACTAAGGATTAAATGCTCGATGGGTGGTGCTGGAGAGCTAGCTAGGGCGGAAGAAGACAAACCTGATGCAGTCTTCACTAGATATTCACTAGAATCAATATTGCCTTTTGGGAAGGGTCCTATAAGTGGACGATCTTTTAAATCACCCAATTCTGGTTTTGGAGACAACTCCATAGGTCGTGGTAATGAAGAACCTGTGAGCTAATGAAAATTAGCAACACACAGGACCAGGACTGTAGAACAGACGGCAGCTTGGCTTTGTGGTGTCCAGGCTAAAACTAGGACTTTGTGGTGTCCAGACTGCATAGGATTTCTTAGGATTTCTTATTGGTGCACAGTAAACTCAGTTTTGCCACTCTGGTTGTGATATAACATTTATTATTTTGAGTGTGGTTCACACCCAAGTATAGACATCTGGAAGGTGGCTATCTACAGCTGAATAGTTTCCTCTTCGTTGCCTGTGGATGTGATTCACTTATTCTATAAAGGATACCTTCAATAGGTCAGGAGTCCTAGGGACGAGGGTTTGCAGCAAGCAGAGATGAGGGAGGGAGCGAGGAAGAGCTGGCTATTGGAAGGGGACACCATGTCAGTTGGACCCAGCAATCCCGCCTTGGCATCCACGGGAGGAGTGCAGGCTGGGCAAGCAGGGCCCAGCATCAGGGTTTCACTAACAGAAGTTTTTCCAGGTGAAAGAATTTGTGACTGCTTTAACTGGCATAAAGTTGTCTCTCACAGAATCAGCAATTGTTGAGAAAGGGACAAACAAGAAAGTGGAAAAGTATAATCTTTTTCGTTTAGAAAAACATCATAATTACAGAAGCATACAAAATGCAATAACATACTTTCTGTTTGCTACTCACTGCCTCAAACAATTTAAACAGCCAAAGGAAACGAGAGAACCGGGAAGATTAACGGTATGTGTTGATATTCTTGCTGCAGGCAAAGAGACATACCTAATTGGCTTTAGACAGTTTTGAAGGGAATCCTTTTGTAGAAGCGTAGGCACACCATATTTTATTTTATTTCACAGTGGTGTGCATATAGCGTGCAAAAAAGAGAAGGCAAGTTTTCAAGCACAATTGCATATAATCTTAATTAAAAATGATAATGATCTTTCCTTTCCACAACTTACTTTCCACAAAGTTTCTTGGTAGAGGAAAGAAGTGGTAGATGAGAGTTATGATGAGTGAGATGTAAATTTAATGAAATGCTTTCTCCTTTTGGGACAGGTTTACTGACATCAGCTGGACTTCCATTCTAAAATCTAAGCATTAGGAAACAACCGTTCCCTTTTTGCTGTCATTCCACACTCCAATGGAGTACTCCACTCGCAATATGGGAATATTGACTTAACAGGAAGCCCAGAACCTCCTAAACCAAGGGAAAATAATGTAAAGTTACTGCTTGGTCTGATAAAATGTTAATATGGGGGAAATATTAAAACCAACCCGTTCCCCACGTAGAAATGTTTCACAAACACCAATATATGTATTCCTTTAATAATCTTACAGGGCCAAGCACATTTGATACTTTTTAAAATGTTTAACATTCTTTAATACTCCTGTGGAGCAACCCTTGAGAAATTGAAATGACATATTACAAAAATCACACACAAGTTACAAAGAAGTCTGTGACAAAATCAAGTTTTTTATCCAGATTTCTCCCAAAACCCATCTAAATCTTACTTTGTGACTGAGACCCCTTTCTTCTTCCTTACTAGTTAAACTTTTAAGACTGTTACAAACTCTTAAATGGAAAACATTGATACAGATGCATTACCTTTAAGTTAACCACACACACTTCAAACATCTGGCTTGGCCAAGTAACCAGGGGTCCTTTAGTTCCTTTGAGGCTCCCATAAGGCAGCTGCATTGGAGCAGAGGCAAGTTCTCATCCCAAATGACACATTTCCTTTCAGCTGGATCTGAGCATCTGCAGAGCCCTTCAGAGCTGGAGTGTGCCCAGCTTTGTCTGGTCTGTGGTAGCTCCCTTCCTTTTCCACAGGCTTGCCTTGCTTTTGTGAAGTACTTCATCTGCTTGTCACAGGTGTAGTAATTCCCTTTGATTTCTCTTCCACCAAGGTAGTGGGATGAGTTTTCCAGCATCAGTTTAGACGGAAAAAAACAGAGCCCTGAGGAATCCTGCAGAAAGTCTCCCCTCAAAAAACACACAAACGCTTTCATGGTCAGGAGACAGCCATGCATTTATGTATGAGTACATTTCCATCATCTCGCAGCGCAAAGCCAGCTACAATTATTGTAAAGGTCCATAAGTTATCACAGCAAAGGATGTAAGGTTACCCTGCCCCTGAACCTCATCACCTTACTAGAAGAAGTGATCATGGAAAATAATGTCAGCATCCTGCTTTCTCAACATGTTGGGGGGGACTGAAGGCTAGTGCATTTTCTTCTTGTTTCTAGGTAAGCATCTATCTGCATCTGCTCTTCCTCTCACATCCCACTTCATGGTTTATTTTTGTTAGCCTGCCTCAGACAGTTCTTTGCCAAGCACAGCTTTTGCAACTCTCTGGAGCCACAATCTCATCTCTGTTTACTTGTTCCAAATGGAGTAAATTCTGAAACTCATCCATGGATCACCCTCCCCAATTTGCTTATTTGGTGTTCTCTCGGAAATCTTTCCTGTAGAGACAATAGAGGGGAAAGGATAGATTTCTTCCAGATTTGACTGAGATCTTGCTCACAAAAACTAAGAAGGACCATTTAAAAACATAATTGTCTGCAAAACCTAGTAAATATTTTGCAAAACCTAAGTCACTGAAAATGCATTGTTCTTCAAAAAGTTGCAATAATACCAAGGACTTAATTTGATCACCAAAGCATGAAAATGAGGAAAGTGCAACACTGGAAGCATTTTCAAGAAACGCTTGCTCCCATTGCTGACACTTCCTCTGGGCACCTGAGCCAGGTGAGTGCCACCTCAGCCAGAGCCTCTTGAAGATGCCTTTGTTTCAACACTCTGCTAATGATGGATTTCACAGCTGGACAGTTTCTTTAGCAGATCTGCTGATATCTCAATTAGCAAATCCTAACCATGAATAACAACATCTACCCATGGGATTTAAGCTTCTTAAACCAAGCTTCTGACTTTTCTACAGCTTCCTGCATTTTACAGCTTCCAAGCCTCTGGACCATCACTTCATCCTGCATTACACGCAAACATCAAAAGTTAGTTTTAGCTGAATCTTGGGAAAGGATGTATTATCGTCTCAGCTGGATTGATTTTACATCCCCTCAGTGCTCTGTCACTTATAACAGCACATGTTCAGTACTGAAGAGCCCAATGTGAGATAAGTGCTAGATCTTTTAATGGGGTGGGGATGTTCTATCCAGCACTCCCCTAATACTGGAAGCTGTTTGATCATTAGCAATTTGTCACTTAAGACAAAGTGACGCCTCTCGATGCCTCCCATTTTGTTGGATTAGGCCCTCATTACGTTGTAAACATTACTGTTTCCCAGAAGATGGGAGGAAGCGAGGTATTGAAAACTGAAGGTGTGCCTTCACACAGACACAGACAACCATCTAAAGATGTGCTGCTGCTGTTTACATGGCAATCACACGTTAAAAGTATATCCTTTCACCAGAGGAATATCTTCAAGCTGAGCACACAGCTCTTCTTTTGTCACTCGGCACCTGTTCATAGAGCCAGCAGCCTTGCTTTTAATCAGTCTTCAACAGAAGACTGAGAAGTGTTTTAGGTTAGAAATATATAGTGCAGTAGCTCATTGCAAATGGCAAAGTAGCCGATGAGCTAGTAGTGATGATCATGAAATATGCATGTGCACAATGAATGCTGAGTGGAAATGTAAGCTGTTAGGGTCCCAATTTCATTTAGGCTATTGTAAATCCATAAAGGTTTCTCCAGAATTATCTGGACTTGTAACTGAGATAGCATAATAAAGCAACTTTAATTCCTGTGAATGTAAATGACATGACTAAGCTTTACTGCTAACTAAGTAGAAAAGCTAAAAGGAAGTTATTAAGTATATTTTCTTACTGTATATAAAATACTTTTTATTTTAGGCTTGACTATCTGATTAGTCCACTGCAGTGGTCAGGACACAACATCTAATCACACTTTGATTCTCCCAGCACAATTAAAGGAGAAAGCACTTCAAAAATGAAAGACATGGTCAATACAGACTCTAAAGGAGGGGTTAAATTAAAATTCAAGGCAATATCAAGAAGCACAGTAGTGGTCAGTACTGCAGGATGATTGTAGAGTAGAAAGTCTCGAATAGTTCTAACACTGATTTCTCAAGTAATTTCTGTATGGTGTTGAATCAGACCTGGACTAATATTTTGGATGTGTTGCTCCGTGTCTCTCAGTTGGCTCCCTCCCTTGTGACATCATCACTGCAAAGAATTTCCCTCCCTACCAGATCCCTCGATCCCTGCAAGCAGACCTCCTTCTGGCCCTGTTTACTGCCAAAGGACTACAAGTAAGTGACAGGATGACTCTGGGCTCTCACCAAGTTTCAGGTCAGCCTCCTCTTGTCGTGGAACCACAGTGAAGTTTTGATCTGGCTTTGCTATTTTAAAATTTCCTAGAGATCTCCAGCATCACTGATGCTGAATCACTATTTACAGCCAGCATTAGAGAACATTTGCTTTGAATGTGTTGTTGATGCTTTAGGAAAATTCCTCTTTGTGGGTAATTTCTGGTTGTAAGGATAGGCTTTCTTAGCCTTGCTTAGAACTGCTAACAGTGACTATAATTCAGGCTTAATGAGCTGTGAACAACTTTGGGTATTTTTTAATCCTGTGGGAAGACTGCTTGGCTATCGAACGGTTTGACCATAGGAACGGTAAAAAAATCCAGAGTCCCAAAATGCCCATCCTGGGAGATGTAGAACTGATTGAAGGAAAACACTGTCTTGAAATTGGCCTCCTTTGTGGATCTGCCCTTTCTTTTCTGGCTCATAGACGCAGTGATCACAGTGATTGCAGTGAATGACCAGCATGACTGGGGAGGTGGGGAAGTTATAGTAAGGATTCAGATCACCTCAGATAGATCAGCAGCAGTAACATCTAAATAATTCACAAGTTTGTACAGCCATATATTTTTCTTTCATCTTTGTGCTAATGTAGTTAACATTAATTATAATGCTTTGTTGCAATAACACTACAATGACAATTAACTCTCCTTTTTTGAGTTTGGGAAATCAGGAGTAATTAGCATGTTGTTGAAAATCCCCTGTTGGTCTACATGCACCTCCACACAGTCTGACCTCACTCATTCTTTTTTGGAAGAGGATTACCCACTAGCTCTTTGATTCAGCACCCAATTGGCTAACATGGAATGATCCAAAGGGGTGGAAAAAAGTCAACATCATCTTAATTCTTCACCATCATTTGTTTGGGCTCTATCACAAAATGATACCTGTGTGAACTGTGTGAGTAAACTACCATCTGTTCAGTCTAGAAAGAGGTGGCCAGTAGGGAGGAGCTAACACACCAGCATTTGGCACAGCACTTTCAAGTACACCTTTCAGAAGGATGTTATTACTTCCATAAGTCAGTAGTAGTTTTGGTTCAGATTATGAAATCTTTGCAAAGTAATTTTCTTCTTTTGAAGGTGACATGTCCTTAATTAACATACTTATTTTAGTTCAACTAGTATTTATAAAATTTTGCCCAATAATTTTTTCCTGTATTCAATTTAATGCTACTTATTCTAACTCTTAAAACACTATTTGCTTTAGTGACACAATGTTTGCTGTCTCAACTAAAAGCTTTAGTTATGTTTGGTACCTTAGCAAAATAAGCATTTTCTATTCATTATCTAAATCAGTGATTGGAACATTTTTGGTATTTTGCTGCTGTTTGATTATATGTGATGTCATACAGATAAATATATTTGGTGGACTTAACACAAGTCAATATTTAATAAATGACTGCCCTATAGGAACTTCATCTAAACTGCGAAATTAATAATAAATGTTTTCAAATAGATGCTTTCCAGCATACGGCCTTTTGAATCATTTATAAGTTGGGCCCCTTGAGTAAGTCTTTCAATATTTAATGCATTAAGTTGGAGAATTTATTGCAGTTCTGAAAAGAACAAGGAATAAGGTTCAAGAGGAAAATATTCAGGGTTTAGATGAAATTAAAAACAAATATTTTAGGTCAAATATACAACTAATTAGGGATAGATTGTGCCTTTAGTTACAACCTTAAGTAAAACCCTATTCATCCCATCCTCAGGCAAAGGCTTAAGTTCTGCATTCACATCTGAAACATCTCTTCTCCAGCACTCCCTCGTTACACAGAGCAAACATTTGAGGAAGCCCTTAAAAAGTTTTGGTGGGTTCTTCTCCCTGGCACAGACAGCAAAAAATTAACCCTGCTTACCTCTGCCTGTCTCCTCCCATCCCCTGGCCTCAAGGAGGATCCGAGGGCACACCTCAGCACATCCCCGGGCTTCTTTGGTGAGCCCTTCTGCCAGGACTGTGCAAGTGGCTGCAAAAGGATTAATTTATCATAGAATCATAGAATGGTTTGGGTTGGAAGGGACCTTAAAGATCATTTAGTTCCAAACCCCCTGCTATGGGCAGGGACACCTTCCACTAGACCAGGTTGCTCAAAGCCCCGTCCAACCTTGCCTTGAACACTTCCAGGGATGGGGCATCCACAACTTCTCTGGACAACCTGTTTCAGTGCCTCACCACCCTCACAGTGAAGAATTTCTTCCTAATATCGAATCTAAATCTATCTTCTTTCGGTTTAAAGCCATTACCCCTTGTATTATCACTACACGCCCTTGTAAAAAGTCCCTCTCCAGCTTTCCTGTAGGCCTCCTTTAGGTACTGGAAGGCTGCTATTAGGTCTCCCCAGAGCCTTCTCTGTTCCAGGCTAAACAACCCCAACGCTTTCAGTCTTTCTTCATAGAATAGGTGCTCCAGCCCTCTGACCATCTTTGTGGCCCTCCTCCGGACTTGCTCCAACAGGTCCATGTCCTTCTTATGTTGGGGGCCCCAGAGCTGAATGCAGTACTCCAGGTGGAGTCTTACGAGAGTGGAGTAGAGGAGAATCACCTCCCTCGACCTGCTGGCCAGGATATGGTTGGCTTTCTGGGCTGCAAGCACACATTGACGGGTCATGTTGAGCTTCTCATCAACCAACACCCCCAAGTCCTTCTCCTCAGGACTGCTTTCAATCCACTCTCTGCCCAGCCTGTATTTGTGCTTGGGATTGCCCCAGTCCATGTGCAGGACCTTGCACTTGGTCTTGTTGAACTTCATGAGGTTCGCACGGTCCCACCTTTCAAGCCTGTCAAGGTCCTTCTGGATGGCATCCCTTCCCTCCAGCATGTTGACCACACACACAGCTTGGTGTTGGCAAACTTGCTGAGGAGGGTGCCCTCAATCCCACTGTCCATGTCACAAACAAAAATGTCAAACAGCACTATTTATACAGGTCCTATTTATGCACCTCTTTATAAACTAGATTAAGGCTATGGGCAATCTGGCTCCTGATGATAAATGTATATGAATTATTGCACTGGCAAAGCATTGTTTTCTTGAATTGGTACCTAAAGGCAAACCTTCAAGGAGGCTTGGCATATAGTCATGCCTGGCGTTACCTAGCAGAGAGTAGATATTTTGGCCATTTAGCATTCATGTGGAAGTCCATTGAGAAGACTGTTGAAGGTTCCTCCCTCACCCCCTCCCAGCCTGTCTGTGCCTCCCCCTGCTCCTGAAGGATGCTTAGCAAAGCCTACCTGGCCCCTCTCCACGTGTGCAGCACAAATGGCTGGTTCGGTGCCTGACTGGGGACAAGCTTGGGCACCTGCAAGGCTGAAGCCGAATTGTACATGGCCGTTGCAGTACACGGTGCTTGAAAGATCAGCGTTCAGCAAAGCACTTCGTGGGGACAGGGTGGCCTTGAGAAGAGATGGAGGCTGTGCTCCATGAACAGGCTTGGATTAGATACACTGAGAACAGTTTTTAACCCAGAGAAAATGTAAATGTTTTCAAGAGCTGAAAAGCACTGGCATTTGTTGTCTATCTTTCTTGGGGCAGAAAGACAACTAGCAGCTTGCACTAATAATTATGAGTTATTTTATTTTCAAGAGCTAGAAAATGTATAAGCAGGCATTAAAACAAGATCAAGGCAATAAAAACAAAAATTAAATATTTTTTCATTGAAATGAAAACTATGGATCACTTTTTTTGCATCCTACTGGCAAATACATTCTGTAAAAGCCAGGAATGTTTGTAATGCAGGTCTTCTGGATGACTTTGCACTATTAAATTTACGTTTTTGTTGTAAAGGTTAATGTTGCTAATGTATACAAGATATTCCGCATTTCTAACACACAGATTAACATTTATTATTAGCAGCACTCTGCCTATTTATTTTGCTGCATTACTCATTTGTCTGAAAAGTATGTTTACACTGTGGTTATCACTAACAAGATTATGATCTGTTCAAATGGCTTGATCTAGGCTGCACAAGGCAAATGAATAGCATGAAGTACATCTTAGTCTGCTACCCTGCAGATTCAATGGGTCCCACTGTGATACCAGGCCCTGATATCATTTTGGCTTATATTAATACGAGGCAGCAGGACTTAGCTGTGGATGAACAAGCTCCCTGCCTCCCAACCAATGAATCGTGCAGAAATTGCGGAAAAACGCAGCTCAGCTTTCCATCCTCAGTCCTGAACCTGAAATATTTCTTTAATACAGCGTGGAAGAGCCCAGGACCACAAGAGGGTCGAGCGTTACGGCTCTAAAGCAGAGGAGATGATTCCCAGTGGGTCAGAAAAGGGCGTGTGGATGAGATTTCAGATGTATATAGTATTTGATATCATTAGCCTTGCAAAGCTCTCTAGTCAGTGTACTGGCACATTCCTATAAGGCTAATCTTCCCATGCCCAAAAGCACAAGTGTTGATTTTGACATTGCATATTCTGCCAGGCATCAAGATAGCTGGAAGTTGAGTGTCCCGAAGAGCAGCACCCTAGGGTCCTCTCAGCTTATCCAGACCTTTCTGTTTTCTGTCTATGTACACAAAATGGCACATGACATACCAAACCTCCACTAGGCACTATAGCTGAAATTTGTAAGAGTCTTAAAATGAATAATTTATTCCTCAGCAGCCTGACTAAAATACAGTGATCATTCAGTAAAGATCTAGAGATATAGAATTCCTTACATTGATTTCATAATTTCATTATGATTAGTTAATAAATCACTGTATCCAAGTGTTAATAATACTTGTTTGCGAGAGACGCTTTTCATTGGTTATGTGGCTTTCTTGCAATAGTGTTTTAATTAAACACTCTGGACGTATGCTATAAAAATAGATTGTAGACATCACTCAAATTCACACAGATTCATTTGAACTTTTGCTTCAAATTTCAATAAAGTTTCCAAACCCTTAAGATCTTTACCACCTCTGACCAGCTGCAATACTGATACTGTAAGTTACCCTGCCATTGTCAAAGTAAGCAATTATGCAGAACGCATGCCTTTGAGGACAATCTATTTTTGGATTCCTAACTGGCATATATTCATAGACGGGAGAATGAATACTGTTTTCACTTCTATTCTGAAGAAAGCAAATTATTTAAACTGATGGTTTGAGAAGAAAATGAATACAGGATTCCATGTTTTACTTTCTTCAACAGAGTCTGATGTAATCTTTATGCCTCCTCAACAGTTCTTTTTAATAGGAAAAATACTCAGAGAATTAAAAAGGATTTTTTCCCCTCAATCTCCCCCCTCAAAGTTTAAAATTCTCTCAAAGAAATGAAAATGCAGAAATCAACTTTTCCCACCTGGTCTTCAGACATTAGACCCCATGAAGTGTTGTTGGTTTGGGTTTTCTCTTATTGAGAATATTGGTAGGCTGGAGCAACAACAAAGGAAATTTTTAGTCCTACTGCTTGGCTAGGGTCGGTCTAAATTGGTGCAAATGGCTCTGCAGTTTACCAGCAATGTTCTGAAGCAAACAGTGGCTTAGGTGGTTGCTTAATTAAATAGTCATTTTACTTACCCTGCAAGGTGGCATCTGCTATCTGACGCCTTTGTTAAATCAAGTTCCAAAGTTTCCATAGTTTTAGAGGAAGTACTCTCCCCTCATCCCTCTCCCTCTCCCTGCCCCAAATATATAAGCTCTCAAGCTCTAACCAGTACTCTAACACACACAAATATATTTTTTCCTGACAGAAAATGCAACTATTCTTTTCTCACTTCAGTTTTTAGAGACTGGAGAGGCAAGAGTTACGCTGTTATCTTCTCTAAGGAGCATCATATAGATTTAAAAACAATTTTTTGTGAACAAGGACTAATTTCAAAATTCCTGCGTTCTCACCCAGGCTCTAGGAAGAATATAGTCTAACAGCTGGAGATAACATTAGTAAAGTGCAGCAAAGCCTATTACATAGAAAGTGAGAAGTCAATACCATATTTGTAGTCATATTCTGATATGAAGGAAACTATCTATCTTGTGTGAAAACTCTTCTATTTGATTTTCCTCAGGGCTATGAGAAATGAACCATCAAGGATTTAGCCATGCTGGATTAAGATGTTATTGCTCCTAAGTGCCAGACCAACCTGACTGGCCCTATGCCAGAGAATGCAGTTCCTTGGGAAAGAGGGAAATTGCAGTTTTCTAAGAGGGGAAAACTGTGCAGTCTGTTAACCTGGTTGAAACCCACCTCACTGGCAGTTTAAGGTGGCATGGGAGTGTACGAAACAAATACTCCATTTTGATACTCCTCCAAAGGCAGTAATAATTTCCAGGCAAAAGCAGAATTTCCTACATGCCACCTCTTGTCCATCAGAGAGTGGAGAGGAAAAGGAAATGTGCTTCCAACAGATTTTCTAAGTCACCATCACCCCAGGTGTGAGTGACCCTGCAGGTTTACTCAGGATTAATAGTGAAAACTGTGTTTAGGTGAGGGTTTACATTTTAACCACCACATCCCGCTTAACCAGACTGACCGTGTTTTTTTTCCACTTGGTGTAGCGGAGCCTGGTAGCAAGTTGTTCGTAACAGAACTTTTTTCCTTGTGTTGCCATCAAGCAGAAACATTACAGTGTCCCTGATGAGAGATGCAAATCCAGCAACCCAGCAGAGAAAGTATCCCACAAGAATCTATAGGGCTTTGGGGAATTTGCTTAAAGATGCAAATAATGAAGGCAGAGGTTGGGGAAAAAAAGGAAAGCAATCTTGCCGTCTAAGAGTTTGAAAGAGGGGAAGAAGAAGGATACCAAGCCAGGAATGAAGGTGACATTTGCTGTTGTATACTATTGTATATAAAGTACAAAAATGATGCAGAGAAGATGAGGAGGAATAATTCAAAGAAAACAATCAGTAAGGAATTTACACTGAAACAAACAAACAAACAAATAAAAAGGAACTAGAGAAAGCTGGCAAGGCAAGTTGTTGAATTGCCGTCCTGGGAGGCATTAATCTATGTGAGATGGCTAAGAATAACTAACTCAATCCAGTCAGATACAAAGGGATGGAAATGACAAGACCCTGCCAACTCAGTCTGCAATGTCACTCCCATACATTCTCTCATTTTGGTTCCCTGGAGTGCAAGTCGCTTTTTATCTCATAGACTACAATCGGATTATTTCCTATCACAAAGACAACCCTATTTGATTCATATAAACAGCACTTATCTTACCTGTCATCTAGGACTTTTTTTACTACAAGAAACTGTACTTTGGCTGTTTGCAGTTTGTTGGTAAGCCGCCCTTGACCCTGGGTTGGATCATGTGTGTTGAGACCACCAGCACTACAGTACACGTTATTACATCTGAAAGTTAAGTAGATGTCTACTAGGCACAACATGCTAATCTTACGTTAGTACTCTATTTGGAGTTGTGTGTCCAGCTCCAGGCTCCCCAGTATAAGGCAAACATGAAGCTACTGGAAAGAGTCAGGCAAAGGGCCGGAAAGATTATTAAAGGACAGAAGCATCCCTCATATGTGGAGAGGCTGAAGGAACTGGGACTGCTCAACCTGGAGGTTGAAGAGAGGGCTTAGGGGGATCTTAACTATGTGTATCAATACCTGATGGGGGGAGTAAAGAAGATGGAGCCAGGCTCTTCTCAGTGGTCTTCAGTGTCAGGACAAGAGGCAATGGGCACAAACTGAAATACAGGAAATTCCACTTAAGCGTAAGAAAATTTTTTTTTTTTACTGTGAGGATTGCCCAGAAAGGGTGTAAAGTCTCCATCCTTGGAAATATTCAAAACCCGGTTGAATATGGTCCTGAGCCATCTGCTCTAGCTGACCATGCTCTGAGCAGGGCAGCTGGACTAGGTGATCACCGGAGGTGCCTTTCAACATCAACTATCCTGTGATTGGTACACCTTGTAAATGCAAGAAAAAAAATGCTTGTCTTAAAATGATGACATATAATTAAAGTGGTACATCATTTCACCATGCATAACCCCAAGATATGTTGATCACTGGCACAGTTTATCATAGCACTGTTATAACATTGGCTTGTTGCATATTATAGGGACATTATGCTAATAACCCACATCATAGATATCTGTAGATTCTTCTGTTTTGCTACTTCCTAATGTACAATAAATGTCAAGATACTTCATGAAAAGCAATAATTGTTGCTGGATTTCCAACACTGATAACTTTTTTTTTATATATATGAGCTTCAAAACATAGTCACATTCAGGCTCTTTGACATGACAAATATTAACTGAAGACTGAGAAAAAAAAGATCTTCTATTAGAGCCTAAACCTGAGAAGTACGCAGCTCTCTTTCGTTCACTTGAGGGTAAAATCCTGCCTGGGATGAATGGGAGTTTTGCTATTCTATTCAGTAGGGCCAGAACCTTGCAAGTAATCAGTTCTGAGATGTGCTTTTAAATTAAATGGCAAATGGTCCAAATCAGTCAATATAAAATGCTGTGGGATGCTTTCATAGATTTCCCCAGCTTACAAAGAGCTAAGAAAATTTAAACCTAATTTAGCTAAAACTTGCACTATTAAACTCCTAAAAATGCTCTAGGATTCCCTATAATGTAGATTCCAGCAGAGCCTCAACTGAAAGTGTATGCAATAGCCATGAAGATCCTAACCATCCTTTCCTCCTGCTCCCAATTAGTACCTGTTGGTGACACCAATTACACATGAAATTTCTGAGACTGGCACAAACCGAAACGGCATCTCCCAGCACCCTTTCCCCCTCCTCACCCAAAGGGCTGGAGCAAGTCTTGGGGGTTTCCTGCGAAATGGCTAGTTGCAAGGAGAGCATGGGAGCAGGCACAGTGGGAGCTTGGGCTCAGGAAGCCATCAATAGCCTGCCAACTCTTCAGCGTGTTCTGCCGTCCCATGGGCATCACCAGAAATCAGTTGTTTAGTGTAGGATGTGATAAAGTTTCCATTCAGCTGAGTCTCATTGATTTCCAAGCAGTTTGGATGACTTGTAAGAGCATTGCAGGCAGGCATCTGGCAGCTTAGGGCAGGATTGGAGAGATGCAGGACAAAAACATCATGGTGAGGTGGACAAGAGGAAGGCTTAAGCAAACGGGATTAAAATCCTTTTAAGTTTGGACGACTGGAACATCTAATTTATACTTACCTGTATTTTGAATTAAAACAAATCTATTTTCAGGTCACCTTTTACAGCTGTATTTCAGGTCCCTTATATAAAGAACAACAGAAGACAGAGTAATGTTGACACAACGGGAGGCACAAATGAATGCAGTGACTTTCTTCAGAGCGTACTGTAATGACACTTTAAATTCAGTTTCTTACAAGATGTACTTTTTGACAGTATCCATTCTGTCATGGACTTCCAAAATATGTAGGCTTTCTGGGAACAGTATAATAAAGTATAATAATGATATAGATGTATTTTTTTAAATGAGCCAACAATGTCAGAAAATTGACATCACAGATAGCACAAATATTAATCTTGTTAAAAGTATTAAAAACAGTAGGTTTTATCTTATTTTATTGTAGCTAATGACCATTCATTATAATGAAAAAGCAGAAGTTTCTGACATCATCTCATAGTATTCTTTTATGCCAGCAGGGGAAACTTTCCAGTTGTTTTATGGAAGACATATCCACTTGGAAATCTGGATTTACAGTAGTGATGATCACTATCGCAAGGAACAGAGCATATATGAAGTAAAGACATTATCCATCCTATGTTTAATACTACTCATTATTAATCATGTGAAATGGAAAAGAAAATACGTTAATTAATTTGCAAATGGCACGAGGCTAGGAAAGACCGTAAGGAATTGACAGAAAAATTCTCACAAGACAGGAACCTTATTCAGCACCACTTTAGCAGACTGGCACTGCTATAGGTACCTCTGCTTAGAAATGCTGCAGAGCTATGGGGCAGTGCCCAGTAGAATGGAGTGGGAATGCCCCAGAAGTTAGAAAGCCAGACTTAAGAGGAAGAATTGAGTAACCTGCAGTTGTTTATATGCAGTGGGGAAAAAAACAAACAAACAAAAAAAAACCCCAAAAAACAGTGATAATATTCGTAGGCATACAAGTCTTCTGTGAAGAGATAACCTTAGAGTACAAGAGAAGTAGTAATGGGGATAAACTGCAGAAAGGGAGATTCAGTTTAGATAATAGGAAAAAAAAAACCTTAAAGTATTTTGCATTCTATATATTTCTAGGATAATAGAGATTTAAGAACTTTCATATTCTGGCTTTTAGATTTACAACCAAATACTGAGTTTTGACAAGTCCTTGGGGCTTATAGCTCCCACAATCCAGAAAAGCCCAAGATGTGTCACATGTATGGGAGCTGCAGATGCCACAACTAGGGTAACAGAGGAGCTCTTACTACGCACTGGTGGGTCAGAAAATAATAGGTAAACCAACAGACACGTGCCCAAACTCTTTTGCATCTGAATTAAATGTGTGTCTGTTTGGAAACAATATATCATATCCAGATATTATAGCTAGATGTGTGGGGTGATAATGTTCTGCATTTATGGCCATTACTAATTTATATACATGTGCACGTCTGTGTGCACACCTGCAGAGGGGAGCGTGGAAATGAGCAGCAGATATTTAAAGGCAAAATTGCACTATCTGTGGCTGGTTTTAATACAAAAATAACTTATCAATGTTGCTGAATTTCAATTAAAGTCCCAATACATAGTACATCAATACCAACAGTTGTTTCACGTAGAAATCTCTTAATAAGTTGGAATTCATACTTTTTTTGTTTGAGCTAATTTGTTTGGAGGAGGGAGTGAAGGTTTTCAGATCTAATTATTTAATTACAGACTTGCAGTTAGCCTATTAAAGACAGCACATAATTAAGACAGTAGAGTATTGGTAAACAATGGCTTGATTTCAGTTGTAAACAGGGGAAGGATTATTTTTAGTAAAATATCTCAAATGCTTGCAATGTTTTTATTGAATTTATGCATTTTAGGATCATAGAATCATAGAATCATAGAATCATTAAGGTTGGAAAAGACCTCTAAGATCATCAAGTCCAACCGTCAACCCAACACCACCATGCCCACTAAACCATGTCCCTAAGCACCTCATCTACACGTCTTTTAAATACTTCCAGGGATGGTGACTCCACCACTTCCCTGGGCAGTCTATTCCAAGGCCTGACCATTCTTTCAGTAAAGAAATTTTTCCTAATGTCCAATCTAAACCTCCCCTGGCACAACTTGAGGCCATTTCCTCTCATCCTATTGCTTGTTACTTGGCAGAAGAGACCAACCCCCACCTCGCTACAGCCTCCTTTAAGGTAGTTGTAGAGCACGATTGAGGTCTCCCCTCAGCCTCCTCTTCTCCAGGCTAAACAGTCCCAGTTCCCTCAGCCGCTCCTCATAAGACTTGTGCTCCAGACCCTTCACCAGCTTCGTTGCCCTTCTCTGGACACGCTCCAGCACCTCAGTGTCCTTCTTGTAGTGAGGGGCCCAAAACTGAACACAGGATTCGAGGTGCGGCCTCACCAGGGCCGGGTACAGGGGCACGATCACCTCCCTCCTCCTGCTGGCCACACTGTTTCTGATACAAGCCAGGATGCCGTTGGCCTTCTTGGCCACCTGGGCACACTGCCAGCTCATGTTCAGCCGGCTGTCAACCAGCACCCCCAGGTCCTTTTCCTCTGGGCAGCTTTCCAGCCACTCTTCCCCAGGCCTGTAGCGCTGCATGGGGTTGTTGTGACCCAAGTGCAGGACCCGGCACTTGGCCTTGTTGAACCTCATACAGTTGGCCTCGGCCCATCGATCCAGCCTGTCCAGGTCCCTCTGCAGAGCCTTCTTACCCTTAAAAACTGTAATTTTAAAAACTACTTATGTTTTTGGTAAGTTACAGTAAACATATACAGTATTCCAGCATTAGCCATGCACCAGTCCTATGCAGTGTGGTCGCTGAAGTAAATTTTTGTACAGTTTGGAAATAGGAGGCTCGTGGGTCCAAAATATGAAGATAAATTTTCTTCAAAGCAATCCACATAATTGGATGTAGAAGAGGAAAATACTTGTACTCGATCTGGAAAGCTGCGGAGGAGGTTAAAACCTTCTCAGCAAAAAGAACAGATTTTGGCCACATCCTCGGCCACCATTAGTAAGAGGTGAAGAGGAAACACTGCCCGAGGACTGAAGTCAGCTTAGCTCAAGAGGATGCTCTCTGGTCCAGCACAGCACTGCCAAGAGCCAGAGTGCCAGAAAGGGGTCTCATCCTGACACTCACAGCAGAGTCCTAATTGCATCTCAGCGGGCTGGAGCTGGAGAGGTGCAAGGTCTGTGACAGGCGTACAGCGCAACAGCGCAAACAGAGATTAAGGTTGTGGTTATCACATAGACGTGCCTGCAAAAATTTGAGTCACGCCGTCTGTGCTCCTTAAAGGGGTTGTCATCAGAAGCTTTTCCTTCAGTCACAGGGAATACCTGCCGCTGCTCCCAGAGCTGCGGAGGGAGAAGCAGGATCCGTGCGGGGTGATGAGGGTTT
>NW_009200984.1:0-11419 GCF_000690835.1 Fulmarus glacialis | reverse complement strand
AAACAAGATGTGCGTTACCTAATGCTGCTGGGCAGCGCTGCCGGAGAAATGGGGTTTTTTCCCTGTTACCATGGTGATGGTCAGACCAGACCGCTAACAAGATGTCTGATGGGGCAGGCGATATAATACCATATGCGACAGGCTGGATATGGGAGAATAGTGCTGTATAGCAGGTATCTACTTACCAGAGCTCTCCTAGCTGCCTTGTGAAAAAGGTGGCAAAAGGATTCTCTAAATGGCTATCTTTTACCTGGAGAACTATCTGTATTCAAAATTGGATATTTCTCACCCTTTGTGAGCTAATACTGGACACTAATGCCATCTGTAGTATTATTATAGCCTCCTATCTGCTATTTCAAATTTTATATTAGTCCATTAATTATTAACTTCTAGTACAAATCACTATGATAGGAACATGCTGCACTTAGGTCTGAAAAGAAAACATTAAATCTTTCTTAAGGTGTAAGTTCTTTTACAGATCAAATCATTTCAGTGCTTTAGCTTCTCACTGGATTACTTCTAGTTTCCAGCACTTTTAATACAGTTTCCTGGAAAATCGGAGGAGATAAGCACATGTGTCTGCATAATCAAATCAGCTCATCTGTAGTGGAATAAACAGAGAGAAAGACTTACATGCTTATTTCATTAATATATGCTTTTGGAAAATAAGTGGTATAATACATATGAAAATACTTTGCATTTTATTATTTTGCTATAGGTCCAGATTTATTTTTTTTCTTTTGAAGCATGAAATGAATCTTCTACTTTTAATTTTATAGATAAACTGACGTTCAGCAGCCTTCTGAACACAAAATCCTATGTGGGTGGGCACAGAGGTATGAAGTTGGGATGTCAGGCCACATAAGGGGGCAGAGGTTTTGAAAGCAATAGGCAGAGCTGAAGCAGAGAGAGGAATGAAAGCAGGAAAAAAGATCACTATAATTTCTACTGTTGCAGATGATGGTAGGCACTTAAGGACTTCAGTTTGAGAACTCTCCCTGCTGCAAGTAGCCTTATGAACATGATTATAAAATCAGGCCCACTATAGGCTAAGGAACGCTTTGGCAATTGCAGCCGTATTTCTCAAAGAAAGCACCAACCACAATCTGGTAATTCAATAGTGAATCCAAGCAATTTTACACAGGCTGTTTATCATCCCCATTTTAAATTTAGCAATGGCCTATTTTGAATTATTCAGTTTGGGTAATTACTTTTCAAAATGCTAAGGCATAATGCTTCGCTTCATTATTTACAGCAAATTTGTCATTGGACGTACCCTAAGTATTATCTGAGCCCAGTTCCACTAGATATCTGATCCACGTAAAACGTCTGTGATAACAGTTACTCAACCAGCTACTCAAGCCATTGTTCTCTTGGAAAAAAACAGGACAGGGAACGCATTACTGAAATCTCATTCTGCAGTAATAACAGGTTACCTCAACTACCTGCCTGTTATTAAGACCATATCCTAAATCAATTATATAGCTCATTATACAATCACTGTTTGGGCCATCTAGTTAAATGTGTCTAGACAAACACACGGATAAAAAGGAGTACATCTAAATTAGAGATGTGCTATAGAATTTAAGTTAGGGTAAATTCAGAAAATACTCTCTTCAGTAATGAAATATAAAACTCTCTATTCTTTTTTTTTTTCTCCTTGACCTAGGAACTAAGTAATCTATAACTCATAAAGAAAGTCTATAAAAAGACACTATAGAAGGCAGTTTCTACAGTGAATGGTTTTTAGACTTGAGGGTCTGGAATACAAGGACTACATCACTGTCTCTGTTGAAAGGGTGCACTCCTGGGGAGAGATTCTACATGTGTTAGGTGAGAAGAAAAAAAAAAAAAAAAAAAAAAAATTGGAGAAGTAGTTCACCATGGGCCTTTTTTTTGTCCTACAAACTCTATTAAAACAAAACCTGCCCCATTACACTGAATTATGTGATGCTATGTGCTTATTTACTGCGGAAGCTGTTCACTAGGTAGAAGAATAAGAACAAACTTGGTTTCGTAACTGTCCCATTCCCCCTAGATGAATTTAAATAGGAATTTAAAATATTGGAGGCAGGCAAATCGCAGTTAATTTTCCAAAGAAATACTCCAGGGATCTCACTTCATTATTATTACTAGCTGTTATGTGCATTATAATAGCATCTAGAAGCTTTACTTATGGACATGGACCTCACCCATTGCTATGTATGTTAATTCTGCACCACACTAATAATCAGAGACAAGTAAGAAGTAGGAATATTTGTGTTGATTTCAACAAGTGCTGAATTCTGCATTCCTAACATTAGTACTGTAGCTGTTTCAGTTCTGTTTAATAATGTTGCAGTTAAAAATAAATAACAGAAAATGTTAGCTTTTCTCCATTCTTAGCCCAGGGAATATATACTGACCATTTTACGTTGTAGAAAATGTGTTTGCAAAGCTAAGAACCACCTCGCTGCATTTCACAGGGAATTTTTGTCAAGTTCTATAAATCAAACAATACAAGTAACAATTTGGTGCTCTACATTCAGCAATTGTTTATGTTATATCTTAGCTTATGTCTGCCATGGTGAATTTTCAGTCTAGCTTTTTTCTTTACCTCATTCAAATCACAAAATTTCTTCCCAATCATTTTCCCCCTAAAGCATTTGTTAAATGTGCACATCCGAATTGTATGGGGAAATCCTAATGCTCTGACTGTGGCAGTCTCCAAAAAACCCATTATCTCCCTTCCTCCTCACTAGTCCCTTGCGTATTGTGCTGGTTTTGGCTGGGATAGAGTTAATTTTCTTCACAGTAGCTAGTATGGGGCCGTGTTTTGGATTTGTGCTGGAAACAGTGTTGATAACACAGGGATGTTTTTGTTATTGCTGAGCAGTGCTTACACAGAGTCAAGGCCTTTTCTGCTTCTCACACCACCAGTGAGTGGGCTGAGGGTGTGCAAGAGGTTGGGAGGGGACAGAGCCGGGACAGCTGACCCCAACTGGCCAACGGGGTATTCCATACCATATGACGTCATGCTCAGCATACGAGGCTGGGGGAAGAAGCTATTGGCAATAGCTCTCAAGTGGCCCCTTCATTATCTGTTTAGCATGAATTTTGTTAGTGCTCTAGCATGCTAATGTTTTAATTGTAATACCAAACTTATAAAAGTTTATTATGTTGCTGCTATTAACCAATTTTCTAACCTCAAAGAACGAAAATGGGTCTTACTCTTCACAAAATTTTGTTGAAGGACTTGCGTCTGCTGTACCCTTACATTTTGATTTTGTCGTCAGCCAATGCTTCTACCAACCTCCAACCTTCTGCCTTTAATTTCATTCTGGTCAGCCAACAGTTCTTCAGGTCATTGCTCTTTTTAAATTTAAGTAAATTATTCTGCTTCTGTTTGAGTTTCCATGATATATTAAAAGACCAAATATTATCTCAAACAGATTTGATTCAATTTATCAAAACTGGCTGATATTTAAGATATCTATCTCTGGCTAAATATGACTCACATCTCTCCTGGGTACTAGAAAATTGGAAAGCTTATAGTCTTCTTCTGAAATCAAACCACACAATTCTTTATTTTGCAAATAAAGATCAGAAACATTTATTGAACATATATGTTTTTTTCATCATTTATGAATAATTTTACCATTCTTCATTCCTCATATACCTTCAAAAACTATTATCTTTACTTGTCCTGACATGGGTTTTTGACTGTATTTAGATACACTTCTCTCCGTATTGCATTTAATAAATTCTAAATAATGTAAGTTCCTCTCTACTTCCAGTTTTGAGTTTTTAATAAACATTTTATTATTTTTAATATGATTATCACTTGTCATTGTTATAATTAGATTATAACCAAATTTCTATTCTTCCTTGGTGAAATGATAGCTTTCTACCCTTCCACCAAAACCTTCCCCTCTGCATTTCCCCCTTCATAGTTTGTTCCTATTTAAAATGTTCCTTTATAATTTTGCTACAAGACTTCTCAGTTAAGAGAAAACTGATCTGGGATTAGTTAGCTGATACCTCATTTCCAACACATTCGCAGTTCTGACTTTCTGAGGTAATAAATAACTCTCAAAGAAGTAAGTACATTGGTACAGAATTCCACTCACCACCACTCTTCTGCTCTGTTCTTCTAATAAAGTGATCGACAATGTTATTTTGACAAATTTTACAGGTCTGCATGAATTCAGACTTTGTTGTTTTGGTTTTTTTTCCCCTCACATCAGTTTAAAAATAGGAATAAAATAACGATTAGCAAGGATTGCTTTAAACAGTGTGGAATGTTTACATAATGATATAACATCTCAGGAGAGCCACTCAAAGGACTGCAGACTAGAAATGGTATTTTTCATTTTTTGAAGACTGTAAATGATTGAACGTACTTGCATTTTCATTATTCTGGCATGTGATCAATATTGAAAGAAACTTGAAAAACATCTACAACATAAAAATTATAGACTGAACTTGGTTTAACCATGTTTGCACCCTTATAACTGTCTACAATTCGGTAATGAACAACTTGACTCCTGAAAAGTACTTTTTAAGGGAAATTTCTATTTCATCAAAAACAATCATTAATTCTTCCAAATGTGTCACCACAGAAGACACTCGTGCTAGGTTAAGAGCTCTTGACACAGAGTCCAAAAAAGAGATAAAAGATCTTTTGATGACCAGAGATAACCAGCAAGACTGTGGCATGCAGGGCAAAACTAAGGAGCACACCTGAGTGCCAAAGGTCCACAAAGATTTGTTACAATATATTCACATTTAAGAATTTACACAGGCATCCCAGATGTGCTTTACAGCTCAATGGAAGGAAAATGTGCACATGCACGCTGACTGTGCTAAAAGGCATTAAGTGGGAAGAACATTATTCTGTATTGAACAGGAAATTTAACCCATCAGTGAGAAGCCTTGCTGCAGCTCCCAGCTGGAGGGCTGGTATGGAGACAATCGACTGAATGAGAAAGAAGCTACTTGGCTGCACTCTTCATAGCTGGGACCGAGCTTTGCACTTGGCACTGTAGCTGGTTGTGCGTGCGGTCACTAGTGGAGGGGATGGTGTGTACCCCTGGCATGTGGAAAAACAGAAAATGTCTTTCTGACATTTTAAGAATATGTGTCGAATGGGGGATATATCACCGCAAAAGTGTTCTTCTAGAGCCAAGAGATTATTAACCACATTAATGCAGTTCATTGAAGAAAAGCAACTGCTTTCTTTAGTAGGATTGGTGTATTTTACCCATTGTAATGTAACATGGGTATAATTCTAAAACAGCTCCCACAGAAACATCTGGTCCTGAGCTTTAAAAGCAACATGAATGCTGCCTGCCAACAGCAGTCCTTTACCTTCTGTGACTACAGAGAAACTTTGAATCTGACCTTACCCAGCCATATTAAAATAATACAATTTTCCTAGTAATTATAACACGTACGAAACAGAAATGAGAATGTTGGAAGTACTTTAAAAGTTTATCATCCTGTTGCCTGCCTTTTTCTTTTTTCTTCTTTGCAAGCTACACTCATCCTCCCTGTGAAAGAGTCAAATTCTCTATCAATTTAATGGACTTCTCCTCCTGATCATAAAACTTCAATCATGCAGTCACTGAAAAAACCAAAACCCTGTCATTTAAGTGCCTGTTCATGAGCTTGTAATGCTCCAGTCTAACCAACTACCAGTCCTAACAGCTAATGTACTTAATGAGTTATGGACTGAAAAATGACCATTCAAAAGAGCTGCCAAATTATACTGAATAAGAAATTAGTATATGGATCTTAATTTTTTTTTTTCAGGGAAGACAGCAAAACTAACTGGGAGTTTTCTCTGCTCCTCCGAGGAAATTTTTCTGTGTTCATGTGGTGAATAAAAGCTTTTCTTTTCTCACTGACTACTTGCAGAGACATACAGTTTTCACTGGTTACAGAGCTGCCCCAAGGTTTCTGAAAAGAGTGGGCAAAACTGATTGGAAAGGGGAAAACAGGAGCTCTGGCTGACGGGGGATAGGGAATGGGGGGAAAACCAGAGGAGAAGAGGGTGGTGGAGACTTCAGTTAACTTTTTCTTCTCCTCCCGGCATTCTCAGAGGAGAGGAGGGCTGGAGAGGACCCTCCTGCCTTGGGGAGGGCCGCCCTCCTCAGGAGTGGCGTTACACCAAACACAACAGCTCCTTCCCATGCACCAAGAGCGGTGGCTGGTCTGGCTTCCCAGGGCTCTCACTTGGCAAAGGAGCTATGGTCATTTCATTGCTTCCTCCCAGCTGCCTGCTGCTTTGGGCAACTTTCTAACTTATCTGTCACTAAGGCAGATCCTGGTTATGAGTTTGTTATACTGGAGGATGGTATTCCCATCTTTCTGCCAACCCACACTCATGCATTTCACTGGTTGTTTCTCCTTGAAGACAACACATCCAGTTCTGGGTCAGTTCTTGTGGTCTAATACCAGCGGGAATTGGCAACTATTTTAATGCACCTGAAATCTATTCTATTCTGAAACTACAAAACAACTCTCCTAACTACACTATCTAAAATGCAGCCTGTGTGGTAACACTCACAAAAACATTGAAAACTGAGCCAGTGCCTGATAGATGGTTTCCTGGACCATGCACTCATTTTGTACCCAGTGCACCTGAGTTCATCCCCTCGTTTGTATTTTAGACGAGCTGCTTAGCATGGGATGCCCTCCTATAAACTCTGCCCAGAGTAAATGGAGAGAATCAGGCCTCCCTAAAGGACAATTTAGCCCACTCTATAAGCATCTAACATAACCACTCATGAGAGGGACTTTAGACGACCTGCTTAAACAATACACCTGATTTGTTTAGGCAGCAAAACAAGGCAAAATTGCTCCAACTCCTAGTGCCTTTTTCTGCTTTGTTCTCCCATCCACAAAACAGAAGTAATCACATGCCCACGGAAGAGTTTTATATGCTAACAGTTAATGACTGTGAAGCACTTAAGTGGAGAGGAACATGATAAAATTGATCAGAAAGAATCATTTTGAACTGCCTAAGAATTAGAGTTCTCAGATTTCCAACAAGATTGCTACCTAATAATAAAGTTCCTTGATAGCATAGTTTTTGGCAGGGTAGAATTGAAGAATTAGTAAAAGAACAAAAAATTAACAGGGTGATTATGTTTCTATATGTCAGTGTACAATACTAACCATGAGTGACGATGAAAGATTTTTATAACAGAGAGTTTCCAGAAGCAAAAGTTCACCCACAGGTGAAAATTAAGAACCTAACATCTTAATATTTGGCTCATTCTTTAATTTTTATCTCTAAATCCTCTTGACTTTTTTTTGATGAATGCCTGGTATTTCTCCAGATCACATCTCAAGCTTGCTGGGAGTCACTATCTTAGTTTACAAGTTCTTTTGTCTAGGTAAAATGTAGAACTGAAGGCAGATGGAGGTGGCATCCAGATGCTTGCAATTAGTGACTTCTGGACCAGAAACTTTTCAGTTACTGACTTAAATGCCTATCGTAGTTACCAATAGCTAAAACTCAGAAGGGACAGTGTTGACCAAGGCTCTTCTTTGGTCATATTCCTTCTGCTGGCAGGACAGGAACATGGTGCTATAGATGCTGAATTGTTAGGTTCATAGCAGGAAGAAACTACCTTCAGAATCTAATTAAAATTTTTTTGTAGTTATTTGCCACTGCTGTTTTTCTTAAAAGTAGGACTAATATACAAAGAATCAATATTAACAACATTTTAGGGTTTTGAAACATTATACATAGATACCATACTGCAAGACCAAAGAAACTCTCATTTTGTAATAAAAGTCATATAGAGAGAATGACATTTAGGTAGGTACCTGTTAGATCTGGCATTAATTATTCATATAAATAAGCTTAACTGTGGGATGGCGATTAAAATTTTGGCCCTTACTCCAAGATGTAGTGTTTGCAATTATTTTTATAAGGACAAATGAACTTTCATTTCTTACAAGTAATTTATCATGCATGAGATCATTATTATTTTAAATGCTCAAAATCTGTTATTGATTGTTTGAGAATTTTTATTTTTGAGCGTTATAAAAAAATAATTACTTTTGACAGCCCAGACTTCTGAGAATCATAGAATCATAGAATCATTAAGGTTGGAAAAGACCTCTAAGATCATTGAGTCCAACCATCAACTCAACACCACCACGTCCACTAAACCATGTCCCTAAGCGCCTCATCTACACGTCTTTTAAATACTTCCAGGGATGGTGACTCTACCACTTCCCTGGGCAGCCTGTTCCAAGGCCTGACCACTCTTTCAGTAAAATAAGTAGTATTCCATCTTGTTTTTTACTCTGCTTCTCTCATTTCCAGTGAGTAAATAATTGAGTCTTAGTTTTAATCTGAACATCATGACAAATCTTGGTTTGCTATCCATTACAATATTACCAAAGAACACATCAGAATTGAAAGGAAGGCATACTATGTGGAAACTGGTATAAAATATCCTTCAGAATCTCTGTGCTTATTCATTCCTCAAGCTTGTCATGTACATTACTGGTTATATTACAAACACATCTATAAAGGGTCATATTTCATTTCCATTTGGCATTCTAATAATCTGTTGGCATAGTAATACAAACAATCAGAGTGAAAGATAAAATGAATTTTCAGAAATCTTGAATATGCAGGGTCTATAAGACATTTTAGATAATAAAAGCAACAATCTCATAAAAGGGATTTGTTAACCTGGTCTGCAAATAATATTGATATGCTAAAATGCATTCATAGAACATCATGTCCTGTCAGATTCTAACTCCAGTAAGAAAATTCCTCAGAATTGTATTTGTACACTGTGAACAGCCTCAAAACTTAATATGCAGTTTTCAAAGTCCTTTAGTCTTTCTAAAAACTTTCAAATATCAGTAACCGTAAGGCTCATTGTGCTACTGGATAATGGTCCTGATTCATGGGCAGAGCTAGACAAAACTACTACACAGTAGGTAGATATTAAGTTAAATGACTGTTTCAGTGTGTAGAGAGCTGATTAGCTGGATCGCATCCATCCTGCAGCTATGAAGAGAAGGGGAAAGAAGTCACTTTGCTTGGTCTCCTGGCCCTTGGCTCTGCAGGGCTGTCCATCTTCAACTGAAAATATGCAGAGAGTGAACTACAGCTTTTGTTCTCCAAGGCTGATGAAATCTCCCCACTAAATTGTTGCAAGCTTGCATTGAACTCCAAATCTTCTGCTCCCCCATGGGCAGTTTCAGGCCTAACACTGTCTTTTGGTCCCCTTATCCATCTTGGGTGCTCTGCAGCCCAATCTCATGTGCAGTTCCCATTTAGTGCATAGGGAAAAAAGTGCCTAACTCAGCACTGTGAACTATACTGACATCTGGCACCTAGATGTGCAATACCAGGGGCAAGTCTCTTTTTGGGTAAAGTCCCTAAGCTCAGTGGTTTCAGCTCCTGAAATACTAAACCCAGGCTCCAAAGCACATTTGAACTGACATACAGTGTTCCTAGCCATGTTAGAAACTTTTACTTTCCATATGTTTTATAAATCCTATATAGTATTTTTATATAAAGGTTTCTTTTGGGCTGTTTCATACCCCACAAAGTTTCCTAGTCAGATGTTCAAATTACATATTTATTGTTAAAGAATACTTTTATCCTTTCAGAACACTTAATAAAGCTTTTTCTCTCTGTGTCTGTCTTCCAGTGCAGGAGAGTCCTACTGACATCTTCCACTATGTACAAAATGCCGAGTTTCTGCTCATGTTGCAGAAGGCTCTTAGAAGATTTCTCTTATCTTCAGAGGCACATAAGGACATATAATCTCACTATGCTTCACTCCTTGGTAACACAGAGAACATTCTGGTCAACACAAAGGTCTTTGGCAAATAATTCTGTCCACCCTGCTTGGCTGGAGACGTAAGGACATGAATTACCAAGCCCCTGTTCAGGTCAAACAAAGTGAGGGAGAGAAAGTGGTGTAGTGTTTGTGCTGCTGCCTGGCATCTCGACGAGCTTGCTGTTCGGTGTGTCTTTGTGAGAACTTGGCAAGAGATGTAAATCTCTCTCTGCCCAGCCTTTCTGTCCACTTCCATTGCCAGGCTGTAAAAGGAGAGCCTACCTTTCAGTCCTTTCCCGAGGGACAGTAGACTGGAGAGCACGAGGGGTGCAGGCACTGCAGTAACAGAGACCATCTATCTGCAGTCGAGAGGCAGAGCTTTGCTGAGGGGAAGGGGCAGGTTTTGCTGAATCAGCACCTTGAGGACCTGCTTAAGTCTCATTTGCTTACATGCTTAAGTGCTCTGCTGAATTATAGCCCACGGTAACCAGCTGCCAGCCCTTCACTTCCTGATTAAAAACAAAAAAAAACATTTCTGGAAGCTGTTCACGTGCTACGAGCAGTGCCATCCAAGGTCCCCCTCTTTTCCTGATTATTCCTCTGCAACTACCCATGAAAACTCCATCCAGAGCAACAGGACTGCTTTAGTTTGAACAAACTGTATGGAAAGAACTATATTTTCTAATTATGTGCCAATTTCTTTTCTCTTGCTTATCTCATCCAAGAAAATAGTGTGGCTCCTAGCAAATACCCTGAAGCAGTACAATTGCCTATTAAATAGGACTCCCTGTTGATTTCAATGCACTTTCAAAGTGCTTTAAAAGGTTGATGGCACAATATGGCCCAAAGGTGCTTTTTACTAATGTGTTGTCTGGCACACAGCGAGATAATAACGAAGGAAAACCTGACTGCTTCTTGAACATGGTTATCAGCACTGGCATTGCTAGACAAAATAAAATAACCCCTTCTTAGTGAATTAAATTTTTTGTGTCCTGGAAATGCCATTTATGACACAGAGTAAAATTCCAACCAAATCTGAGAAAAGGAAGTATCTCCTATTCTTAAATAAATTGGAAAATCAATGCAAAACAGTCCAGACAGTACCTACCAGAGAGAATGGAGTGAAATACCAAAATACTTAATACTCTCTCAGAGGCCTTGTGATATTTTCTATAGCAATTCCCAGTGCAATCTCTCACATCAGATTAAGATACCTGAACAGTTTCAGATGCAAACACACAACAGCAAAGCCACAAGAGGAAGGGAGGGCTGGCACCCGGTTTTCAGGAAGGAGACACTGCCTTCCTCAAGATTGCCTTTTCTCAAGGCAAAAATAACATTCCAAGACAGAACCGTGGCCAGCTTGAGAAGATAAGAGTAAATCCTTTTATATCAGCACACTGACCAAGCACAACTACTGCTATCAGCTCTGGATTCAGAGAAATTTCATATAAACTAATCATCCATCGCTGAACACACTGAGAGGGAGAAAAAGGATTTAACAATTGATTGGTTTCGTAGTTCTGACACTTTACTTCTTCCCTTACGGTTTTTTTTAAGTAAGTGAAACACCACTATTTAACTCTTCGAATCATAGAATAGAATCATAGAATCAT
>NW_009200983.1:1230-10743 GCF_000690835.1 Fulmarus glacialis | reverse complement strand
CCCGGCACCGAGGTCAGGCTGACCGGCCCTGAGTTGTTCTGCTATCACACTAATGATTTCCCCTCTTATTAAAGAGGTATGCTTATACCAAGCACTCCGACCAGTAAGAGGCATGTCTGGATACCTGCATACCTTCAAATACTAAGGTTGACAGATGTGGCCATCAGAATTTTTTCCGTTACAATAAACAGTCTGAAAAAAGAGACAGACTTCATAGATTTTCCTTTTCTTTAGCTGCCAGCCATCAGCTACTGACTTCACACACACAACTGATTGAAGTCACCACACTATCACAGCCCTCATCCTTCAGTGAGCGAAGAAAACTACGTGCAAGGAAACAGCTAGTGCTAGGCTAAGAACAGGGGGAGTACAGCAGTCACAATACAGTCAGTACACAGAGAATATTTCGTTACAAGACCCAATACAGTACACAACACACAATCAATATTTCCACTGACATTCATCCCAGTTCAGCTAAGTACGCATCAGGATCTGAACCGGGCCTCGTTTGTATCCTTAGCACGGCAGCTGATTTCAGCGACACTACCTGTGACAACACCTTCTTTCAAAAAAAGCAAAAAAAAAAAAGTATCCCCACTTGTCAGACACCAAATAGGAAGCACCGTCAGATGAAATCTGAGGAGTCTGACACTTCTTATGAGACCCACAGGCTACTGTTTCATGACTTGTTAGGCCACGACTAAGAGGATGTAAAAATATTTTGCTGAGCAGGAACAGATAAAGCGACATCTAACTCTATCCATCAGCCAAAATGATACACCTCACAAAGCAAACAATTAATGTTTAATAAGAAGCACTTTCTTTTGGATGAAACATTTTCAATACTTGCAGAAATAATTGATGTTGGCAGAATTTTGATATCAGTAGACCTCTAGTGGCTATTACTGTAACTGATGATTACATTACTGTTTTTTTTTTAATATTCTCTTCAGAAAACAAAACAGGAAAAAAACCATAGGAGCAAAACTGCAGCAAAATGTTATTAGAGTACAAAAACCATAAGAAATGTCTTACTTAACAACTGTTATACAACAAGTATTTAGAGGCCTGGTTCTCATTGGTTTTAATAAAATTACACGGCTAAATACCTTTACAAATCTAGTCATCAAAACCCAAATCTGAGTCAGCAGTGGATGTTTTAGAATTTCCTGAGATTAACTCAAAAATACTTGCCAAACACTCTGAGGGAGGTATTTACAGGTTGAGTCTTAAAAGGGACAAGATAGCACTTCCTCGCTCCCCAACGGGGGCACATGCCCTCACCATGTCCACGCACCATCCCTCCTCATTCTGCTTGCTGCCAGGAAGGACCACAGATCTGCAAGTTGGAAGCGGTCTGCAGAGGGCTCGGAACAGTCCCCAGTCTGGACTGGGAGCTGTGGGACGGGAGAACATTGTCACATGGTGTAGCTAGACATGACTCTAAGCTAGCCATAGCTACAGTCAGCCACTGTCGGTATTTGGTAAAATATTCATTTTAATGATTCTTCATTAACTTTGGTTAAACTGCCACACTTCGGTGCCTATCAGCAGGTGTAAAACAGATAGGAATCCCTGCAATGATTTAGTAAAGGAACCAGTAAAGGGCAGGCCTTGATGACCTTTGAAAAATCAGGCTGCATTAGCTTAATGCAATATCAAAGTTGTGGATCTGATGCCTGAATGTGGGACACTCAAGCCTAAAAGTTTAAGCCTTTGCTCATTTAGTTTGCTAATTTAGAGTTTTTGTCATGACATGACATCTCCCTACATTATCTGAACAGGCAGTTCAGGGGCCTGGGTACACATTTAAAATTTTTATCTTTCCCACACTTCTCAAAATGAAAGAGTCAGACTTTCAACAAAATGCAGAAAGGCAAAGAGAATAAGAGGACAATCTATATGAACATATCTGAATGTTGGCCATCTTACTATTGCCATGTGACTAGTTAAAAGGCTTTGGTGATATTTAGGCCTAACAAACACTTAATGGCTTTTTTAGATAGTATTAACTACCTTTTTCTCTTAGGGAGTCCAAGGGGAATCGAGGGGTTTTGTCCCCTAAGCAGATACTCTGGAATCTTACAGTCTTAGTTAGAAAGAAGTAAGAAAATTGAATATTCATCACCTGAAGGCCTTCCACTTGCCCATTTAAGAGGCTCCATTTTAGTTGGTTTGCACAGAATACACCTTTCAGATATATTTTAGATTCAGAGTAGCTATCATTTCCTCTTCCTCGCATAGTGTTGCATCTTCACAAAACTACTAAATAAAAAGAACTCTGCTAGGTCAAAATTGTTCAAGAGATTTTTGGTGTGACCTCCTTCATATGCTGGTGAAAAAATGATTAATCATATGTACAATCAGAAAAGTCGATTCTTATTTAAAGGACAATCATGTGCACCTGTGCACGAAATCTACTGCCTTCCGATGGACCTTTGTGCCAAGGTGACTTTCACAGCCTCAAATGGTTTCAAAAATGTAATTCTGCACCACCTATTTAGGCTTAGAACCTAAATAAATAGTATCTAGAAAATATCTTCTATACATGACATAACACTTATTTGCGTACACAAAGACAGAAAACACAACACTCTCAAAAGGTTGAACCTTTACCGTGCCACAGGATTTTAAAAAAGAATTGAAGGTCTACATAATCAAAGACAGATCATTTGAATGAAAGAAACACGGTGGAAGTGAGTCCAAACAGATCTAAGCACACACAGGGAAGCGCAGTGATGTAAAATGTGTGTGCTAGTGCAAAAATCTCTCCCTCGAGGAAGACCTTCCAGTACACACTCATTGAAGCTATTCTTGACTGACTATTGTAGGCTAAGTAGTTCAAAAACAGAGTTTAAAACACTTGCAGCTAGGCATTCATACTTTCAAAGAGTTCAGCAGATGATCTCTTGGCAGTCTATGTATGTCCAATAGCTGTCTATTCAGATAGGATGATGAAGCCTGTTCATTATCAAATCATCTCTTTGCCTAACGGTGTTGCCAAACTTGTTAATTATAAGTTTGGCTGAGCAACCTGGATAATACTGGAAGAAATATTACTCTGCAGAAACTTTGTGCTGTGTGCCAGCAGAGAGAACCTGCCATTGCAGAGTTGGTTGAGCAATACAAAGAAAAGTGGTAAGTATTTTTTAAAAAAAAAAAACACAAAAAAAAGCCCCAGGTGATTTGGTTCATTTATTTACAAAGATTCTTTGCATTGCTGAGCAAACAGCTACAAATTGGAAACTAAAAAGTGTGTTAGTTCCCAGTATTTAACACTTCTCAGGATCTGAACATACTGTGGAAGTGCACTGTTTATTATTCTTCAATCTCTATTAAAATAGTATTTTGCTTTCTCAGTATATCAGCCAGATCCTACAAACCCAGGAAGTATACTGTGTGTAAATGAGATGAGCTTACAGCTTAGATGATTCTTGACTCATCCTGCCAAGACAAACAGTCATCCAAACAGTTAAAATTCCTGTTCCTTACCCTGCTCCTCTGAAGCTTCCTCAGAGCCAGAAGCTGAGAAGAGCCAGCCCTTCTGGACAACCTTTGGCTCTTCCTGTATGCTCTTAGTTACGGTCTCTTTGGAAACAGAGCAGTGGGAAGATACACAATAGGGAACAGCATCATCTAACTGAGCTTCTCTCATTGCAACTAAGCACGCAAGTGCCTCTAGCATAGCGTGAAGTCAATATGGAGTGGCAAACTCAATGGAAACGGAGTAAATTTGAACCCCCTTCGTACATGTTTGAATTTGTCCTGAAATGGAACAAGAAGAGTCAGAGTGTCAGCAGCTAATAATGAAAAGCTGTGAGTTCAAGGCATTTTCTGGACTCAGCTGACCCTGAGGGGACTCCAGCCCAAGGCAGACCCTGCAGCAGACTGAAGATCTGGAATCAGAGTAACTGGTGAAACTATCCACTATTGACTCTGCTACCAAAATCCTCTGTGTGTTGCAGGGTTCATTGGTACTTTTCAACTCTATAAAACTCATTTGGGCTAAAGATGTGGATGTGCGATTCATGAGACTCCAACACTAGCTAATAAAGACCTGGAACCTGGGTTCAAACTTAAACGTCACAGACATTTATTTTTTTTTAAACGAGGACTTTCAAGGGTTCATTGATGACCATGTTTAAAGCAAAGAACAAAGGAACTCACTGGCGTTTTGTGTTTTTGCCAAAGCTTGCCTCCACAGGATCTATATAGGTATAAGGAGAAATGCGTCATGATCCAAAATCCAAAAGCAAGGCCTTAGCCTTACCTTGAAAACATTAGCATCTCACAGCTTCCCTACATCTTTTTATGTAATCATGTCATGCAGCCAGCAGAGCTCTTACCAGAGAGAAAGCTTCTGGCCTATCTTCACAGCTAACCTCTCCTTTCCTGTGTGAACATGTCACTAAAAGTGCCTGTCACACTTCAGGCTGAGCTGAGCTGTAGCACGCAGAAAGAAGAGACTTCTACTTCAGATACCTTTGGCCAATCCATATGTTCTACCCATTCTCATATCTGGCATGTTTAGGGAATCTAATTTAGAGTAGTAAAGACTATCTCACAAGATGTAGGTGGATCTTAAAATACCCTTCAGATCTCTGGCTTAGTGTAAAAGCTGCTCCTCTTTAGTATCAAGGGAGTGGATTTGTTGAAAGAAAAAAAAATAATTCTATATATAGTCAGTGCTGAATCAGTGTGAACATCCAGGAAAAAAACAAATACAAATCATTTCCAGTGTTCAGGGCCAAAAAACGTCCTTTCCTTCCAAAAGTTGATCACATTTCATTAAAGACTAGTGCAGATTTAACTTAAGGTGGAATTTTTTCCACTAACTCTACAGCTCCCTCCCATTAGAGCTTGTAGTTGCCAAAAAACCTCCATCATCTCTGTTCATTCTGATGGGAGGAATATGACAGTAATGTCCTCCCTCTTCTTTACCCATTCACCAGAGTTCCTGGACACATCACTTACAGCTGTCAATAAATTCCAGCATCACCAAACTGGTAACTCAATTTATTAAACCACATCTTTTGGACTACTTTGTTTTCTTTATTTCACAATTTGCAAGCTACATTCTGGCCTTCAATCATGTTACTGATACCTCCAGCTTCTAAATAACATATATTGCTGTGAGTCAAGGCAACAGACATTCTTCTGTCAAAGACCCGACCTTGCCTCATTTCCCCAGCTCCATTGGCCTTCTGATTTAACTAGGGAGGTGGGAGAGTAACCTTTCTGAGCTTTGCTATCCCTGTTAATAGCTCTAAACATTCTGGATTAAGGATGGTCTGAGTCACTGGAAATGGCTGTCACTCTTGTTGTATGGATGGGTACATTTAACAAAGATGGTAATATTCCCCCAAATGCTCCCAATTGAAAATGCTTCCTTTAGTATTACTACTTAGAACAATAAAACTACTGAATCAGGCCTTCAATTTAAATGCACAAGCAAACACCCTCAGATTTGAAAAGATACTCCACATGCAGAGGGTGGGTGGAAGAGGTGACAGCGTCTCTTCTGGAACGCAGACAACATAATATGGCACGCCACTTATGCCGTGCTACTGACTCACTGGTATTCCAGAACAGATTTTGTTGTACTGAAATCAGGCAGGCATTTACCACAAACATCTATGTGGTTACTTCACCATTTGAAGATGAGAATGGATAGTGGGTGGACATCAGCAGGTTTTCTTTACCACTGCACTTTGGACTTATAAATTGTGCCTAATAATTAATGAAGTTAAGATTATATTTTTCATACTTACAGGGATGCACTGACAACTATCAACTATCACAGAAATCAATATTGCAGACAGAAAATAATAGCTGTTTTTAAACAAGGTCAGGACCTCATTTGCTATAAACCAGTGTAGGCCGACTGAGAACATGATGCAAGACATCTAAATTTGCCTGCACTGACATTTTCCTTTCACACACTGGCAAGTAATACTCTTTTAAACAGCTTCTTTGTGGAGTGACTAGAAGAGAACTTGCAAACCTTCACCAAGAGCAGCACTTTCAAAGGCACAAATGGCAGAAGAGTGCTCTCTCTCCTGCTACCTCTCTGCAGGAGTTAGAGGTCTAACTACCACTTACGCTCTGCCAAGCCCCTCACTACTGCCTCTCTTCCTGCCTGCCAGACAACTCTTTGGAAAACTGTTTCTCCTTGCTGCTAAAACTGACTTTCTCTTCTCATACTCAGAATCCAAGCCAGAAGTCATCATGAAGATAGCTTACTTTTTTGTTTGCTCTACTTCAACCCGTTCTCATG
The DNA here is from genome assembly GCF_000690835.1 of Fulmarus glacialis. Classification (NCBI taxonomy): domain Eukaryota; kingdom Metazoa; phylum Chordata; class Aves; order Procellariiformes; family Procellariidae; genus Fulmarus; species Fulmarus glacialis. The sequence goes on along the minus strand of NW_009200983.1, from coordinate 4,466 downwards.
GAAGTACATGCCTTTCAACCACCAGCACTCCTTCCTTTACTACCATTCTCCTCTGGTATAACATAGATTCAGCTGGCAAATAACCAAATATGAAGTATTGAGGAGAAATATTTCAGACTTCCTTAGACTGAGAACTAAGGTTTATTATGAAAACTGTTTCTCTCCTGCCAAAACCCACACCTTAGAGACAAAAAAAGCCTCAGTGTTCTTCCCCAATAACTACATGAACCTGTGGAAAAAACTGTTTCTTACCACTTTGACACCAATGCACAAAGCTTTTCACTCCACAATCCATCTCTTTCTCCAGCTGTCTTGATGTTTATACGGTAACAGGAAAAAAAGCCTTTTAACAACGAAGGCGGACAAATGAAAGGTAGTAGGAAGAAGGAAGTGCCTCCTGATCATCTTCCAGTAACAGGAAGCTTTAAATTATTCAACCCACTCTTCCATTTTGGGACCTTTCAAGATTCTATCTTACTGTCTGCCCAAAGAGCCATGGCAGCAAAAATAAATAATCTTCCACCTGTAATGACCCAGAAATCTCCTTTCTTTTTTTGACGCAGGCCTTATAAGCTGGAGTGTATGAGTTCTCACCTTGATTACCGCAATCACAAAACAATAGGGTGGTTTGGGTTGGAAGGGACCTTTAAAGACCATCTAGTTCAAGCCCCCTGACATGGGTAGGGACACCTTCAACTAGATCAGGTTGCTCAAAGCCCTGTCCAATCTGACCTTGAACACTTCCAACGATGGGGCATTCAGAACTTCTCCGGGCAACTCGTTCCAGTGCCTCACTACCCTCATCATAAAAAGTTTCTTCTTTACGTCCAATTTAAAACCTACCCTCTTTCAGTTTAAAATCACTGCCCCTTGTCCTGTCACTACATGCTTTGGTAAAAAGTCTCTTTCCGTCTTTCCTATAAGCCCCCTTTATGTACTGAAAGGCTGTATTAAGATCTCCCCAAAGCCTTTTCTTCTTCAGACTGAACAACCCCAACTCTCTCAGCCTTTCTTCATTGGAGAGGCGTTCCATCCCCCTGATCATTTTTGTGGTCCTCCTCTGGACCCGCTCCAACAGGTTCACGTCTTTCTTGTACTGGGATCCCAGAGCTGAACACAGTGCTCCAGGTGGGTTGTCACGAGAGCAGAGAAGAGAGGGAGAATCACCTCCCTCGACCTGCTGGCTACACTTCTTTATACGCAGCCCAGGATACGACTGGCTTTCTGGGCTGCCATCACACATTGCCAGCTCATGCCCAGTTTTTAATCCACCAGTATCCCCAAGTCCTTCTCCACTCTCAATTCATTCATCCCCCAGCCTGTATGGCTGTTGGCAATTGTCCCAACCCAGGTGCAGGACCTTGCACTTTGACGTTGTTGAACTTCATGAGGCTTGTACAGGCCACTTCTCAAGCCTGTCAAGGTCCCTCTGGATGGCATCCCTTCCCTCTAGCGAATCCACTGCACCATTCAGCTTGATGTCATCTGCAAACTTGCTGAGGGTGCACGCAATCCCACTATGTCGTTGATGAAGATATTAAATAGTATTAGTCCCAATATGGATGCTTGAGGGACACCACTTGTTACCAGTTTCCACTTGGACATTAAGCCATTGACTGTAACTCACTGTATTTAAGAATGAAACCACCTAAAGAAGAGCCCTCAGGAGACGATTTACTCACCAATACCAATTGTCAAGTCCACACCAGTCTTATGTTCTCCATTCAATCTCTGACCTGCCCTGCAAAGCACCACTGGAAATGGCTCTGAGAGGAAGCCCCTAAGATAGGCACTGTCCTGTATAAGGAAAACACTTTGAAGAATGGAAAGAACTTCCCTATAGGTTCCATATATATGTGTGTGTGTGTGTGTGTGTATATATATATATATGGAACCTGCTTCTACAAGAGACAGCCATCCAAATTTATTTTTTATGTTGCTTCCCTGGAAGAAGAATGTGCTGTTAAGCTGTTGTAGCTACTGCTGCCCCTCAGATATAACCTGTAATATTCTGATAGGAGTTACAGACACTGACATCTGCTGTTTCTTGCTATTGCTCCTATTGAACAGGAAAGCACAAGCTGGCTCAGATGGCACACACCTTGTGATTTGTTTGAAACACAAACAAAACCTTTTCCACCCGCACCAAAACAACAAGAAAGCAAGAGATGCAAACTCTTTTTTTGCTTTGGAGCTTCAAGAGGTATTGGAATATATACCTCTGAGAAAGACATAGACTGGTGGAACCGTGCTTTGCCCTCCCTGAGACAGAAACAGGAACATCCACCAGAAGAACCACAAGATCAAGGGGATCCTGTATCCTCCCCCTTAAAGGCAGTAACTTAAAGGAAAGGAGTGAATAGAGGCAAGTCTACGCTTGAGGTGGCAGGTGAACCCCCTCCTTGCCTACCTTGCCTTCCCAGGTGCCTCTATACAATGAGTATGAGGCTCGGCATGTGGAAGGTCAGTCAATAGATGATGTGGATGAGGGTCTATCTACACCAGAGGTGTTGCCAAGGTCAGAAAGGCCCACCCCCCGTATCATGACCACCTCCATGAGGAAGAAAAGACAGATTATAGTTGTGGGTGACCCCCTTCTGAGGGGAACAGAGGGTCCAATATGGCAGACAGACCCTCCTCTCAGGGAAGTCTGCTGCCTCCCTGGGGCCCAGGTTAAGGACATCACTAGGAAACTTCCTAGCCTGGTACGGCCCTCAGACTATTACCCATTACTGCTCTTCCATGCGGGTGGCAATGAAGTCACAACATGGAGTCCAAGGGTGATCAAAAGAGACTTCAAGGCTTTGGAATAGTTGGTAAGGGAATCCAGAGCACAGGTAATTTTTTCCTCTATCCTTCCAGTTGCGGGCAGTGATATTGGAAGAAACAGATGCCCCCAGACAATTAATACATGGCGCCGTGGCTGGTGTCCCCGCCACAATTTTGGGTTTTTCGGTATTTTGGGATGACATGTCAAGGTTAGAGGGATGGGGTGCTAGCGAGGGCACTCAGCCTGTTGCTCTGAGACTCGCTGGGTACACTGGAGCACACTTGAAGTCTTACAGAGACAAGCCAGGGGGCTCATGAGTTAATAGAAGCCAACAGGGAAACACCAGTGAAATACCTCAAAGAAATTAAGGTGTTTTCCTCTAAGAAGGTGACACGGCCGACAGCCCAGCTGAAGTGCCTCTACACCAATGCAGGCAGCATGGGCAACAAACAGAACGATTTCGAAA
>NW_009200983.1:0-1142 GCF_000690835.1 Fulmarus glacialis | reverse complement strand
GAACCCCATGACTGGACTATGGCTATCGATGGCTACAAGCTGTTCCAGAAGGGACAGGCGAGGAAGGAGGGGCAGAGGGGTTGCCCTCTATGTCAAGAAATGGATAGATTGTGAAGAGCTGTTTCTGAAGAATAGCTACGAGCAGATTGAAAGCTTATGGGTAAGAATTAGAGATCAAGGCAACAAAGGGAACCTTGTGGTTGGTGTCTACTACAGGCCGCCCGATCAAGGGGAGCCTATTGACGAAGCCTTCTTACTCCAGCTGCAGGAGGCATCGCGCTCACAGGCTCTCATTCTGCTGGGGGACTTCAATCACCTCGACATCTGCGGGAAAGTAGCACAGCGAGCTGTAGGCAATCCAGGAGATTCCTGGAATGCATTGAGGATAACTTCTTAAGCCAGGTAACAGACAGCCCTACCAGACAGGATGCGTTATTGGACCTGATGGTCACCAACGCAAGTGAGCTAATCAGAGGCATCAGGTTTGGAGGCAGCCTGGGCTGCAGTGATCATGCACTGGTGGAGTTCACAGTCCTGAGGGATATGGGACAGGCAAAGAGTAAAAGTCAGGACCCTGAATTTTAGGAAAGCAAAATTCCAGCTGTTCAAGGAATTAGTCAATAGGACCCCCTGGGAAACTGCCCTCAGGAACAAGGGAGCAGAAGAGAGCTGGCAGATCTTTAAGGACGCTTTCAATAGAGCACAGGGGTAAGCAATCAGGAAAGGAAGGCAAGAGACTGGCACGGATGAGTCAAGACCTGCTGGTCAAACTAAAGGACAAAAATGCACATGCAGTGAAAGCAAGGACAGGTATCCTGGGAAGAGTATAGGGATGCTGCCCAGTTGTGTAGGAATGGGGTCAGGAAGGTCAAGGCGCAGCTGGAGCTGAACTTGGCAAGGGATGCAAAAAATAATAAGGGCTTCTACAGGTATGGCAGCCAGAAAAGGAAGGTCAAAGAAAGTGTACCCCCAGTGATGAGCAAGACTGGCAAACTGGTAACAACGAACGAGGAGAAGGCTGAGGTACTCAACAACTTTTCTGCCTCAGTCTTCACTGGCAATCTCTCTTCCCACACCTCTAGAGTGGATAGACCACAAGATGGGGACTGAGGGAGCAAAGTCCTTCCCACTATAAGAGAAGA
>NW_009200982.1:11331-14690 GCF_000690835.1 Fulmarus glacialis | reverse complement strand
CTCCTCCAGCCCCGCGCCCACTTCCTTGGGAACACCCACCTGCCTAACCCTGCCCGGCCTCCTGCCCACTTCCCCTCCTAAACACCCCCTGCCCTCCACACGCCCTCCCCTCCGCACCTTATCCCGACCCACTTCCCCTGCCACGCACCCGCCTGGGCTCGCTCCCTCTTCAGCCCTCCTTGCACCCCTGCCTGCCCACCTCTTTGACCCCCACCTTCCCCTTCTAACATACCCCCTACTCCTTGCCCTTCTTCCCCCTCTGCCAGTACCTACCCACACAGCCACCCCCTTGTCTTCTGCCTACAGGGCTGCCAACTCCCCATCACACACTGACCCTCTCCTGAGCACCACACACCTGCCTGAACAGCCACTACCTCCCTGCTCCTCCCCACAGAGCCACTGCCCAGCTACCTCACCTGCCTCACCTACATCCACTCGCCCAGAGACCCTGCTCATGGCTCCCTCTCCACCCATACCTGCCTCTCGTTCCTTCTTAACTTGCTCCGTGTTGGAGTCTAGGTTCAGGAGACGCACAAAAGCGAAGGGCACAAGGGGGTTAAACAGTATGGAAATTTCAGCTTCTAAACACACCTTCCACGTACACATGACAGGCACAAAAAAGGGCAGGTCATAAAAGCAAAGCCATCTCCGGAGGAGGAATTTAACGAGCAACGACTTAAGGACCTTTTCTGAAGCACTCCTCTGCTTCACCCACCAAAGTGACCTTCCCCAGGCATCCCCTAAGGACACGCAGGAGGACCCTGGCCAAAGCGCACTCCATGTACAGGCACAAGGGGACACTGGTCGACTGGCTGCTTAATTGCTCTCCTCCGTTTCTAACTGCTCTTTTCCATGGCTCTTTCAGATCCACACCGTGACAAACACACTTTCTGTCCTCAGTTAGTGGGACTTTTTGTTGAGTAAAGTGCCACCCAGCATGGCTCGATCTAGCCACCACTGAGAGGTATACCAGGAGTGAGAAGTGTGTGGGACAGCATCTGAAAGGTAAGAAGGTAAAATCAGATTGTATTTTATCACCTTGTGCAGCAAGTTCTCTAGGAGACTTCTATTTTAGAAACTGGAAGGATGCCAGAATACTCTATCTTTGGAACAAAAAGTAAGTACCAGTGTAGTGTCCTCGCAGGACACAGGCTTTGGGGAAAATAAATAAATAAAAATTTGAGAAAACCCTTCACAGGCCACCTGTGAATTCTGGATTTAAATGGCCAAGCCACAATACCAAACACAAATCTTCAGGCTAGTTCTCTATGAAACTATACAAAACACACCCACACTGAGGACACACTGAAAAATCAGTCAATATTCTTCCAAAGCCTATCTGAATTGTACATAAACTAAATGAACCTTTTTGACAATCCTGATACAAGTTACAAATTTGAAATAAAATGAGATAGTGTGCTTTTGGTTTGTATTCTGGATAACTTCAGTATCTGTGGGTCACTATCTCCCCAGGGGGAAATAAAAATGTTCCTGTAAACAATGCTGGGCCTGACAAAAGCACTGAGTTCTTTTACAAACTCATGATTCAGAACTGGCTATCAGCTGTTTAGAAATAAAATGAGATGAAAAACAACCTGTTAGCCACAGCCTCTCCCTCCTTGTTAGGCTTAAGTGCATGTTGTAATGTTGCGGAGTCACTGTGGCATTCTCTCCGTGTAACTCAAGATGACTAAAAGTAAAACTATACTGGAGGTACCACTCCTGGGATGCATTCTGTTTCTGACCATGTGAAAGTTTCATTTCCAATGCATTTTCTGTATTTAGAGAGGGGAAAAAAAAAAAAAAAAAAAAATCACAGCACAGTCAAAATTCCAGGGGTGGGCAGTGGAGAGATGAGTATCATTAAAGAGAGAACTGCGCCCGAAGCAGGGCTCTTGCCTCTGTGTTAGCTATGCAGCTGAATAGCACAGCAGTTTGATTTGCATTCACTAGAGGTTAGTCCATCAGGTTGAGCCCTGAAGGCTGGTTCCTCACAGCTAGCATAGCCACCCATCAGCCAAGCACCTGCGAGCCAGTTACCGCTGGAATGTCTCAGCTAGAAATACAGAGATAACAACCAGCAAACCAAAGCCAGCTTGGCTCTGCCATAGATGAGATATCCCATCTCCTGACCAGCAGCGTAACTGAGGTATCTAAGTAACCTTTTTTCTTTGGAAAGCAACCCTGGATTACTATGAACTCCACTTACTGAACACTCTATTAGTCCAATGGGCAGAAAAAAACAGAAAAAAAAAAAGAGACCATTAATAATAACCTTAACATGCTGACAACACAGCAAACAATCCTGGCATTTCCTAGGAGCAGTGAGATACCCATGTTTTCAATTCGGTTGCACCAGTGCTATTATCAGATGTTGGGTATTGCCCTTAGCTAACACAAACACAGCTATGGCAATGGAGTAGATGTGTTTGGTGTGCTTATTTAAGAATACGATGAGTAAATTCTGTTTCTTAATCTCTATCTTCTGTGATAGCAGTGCTTACTAATATCAGCATCTGGCACACACATTCAAAACTGATTCAACAGACAAAGCCAGGGCTCGTTTAACCCTCCCACTCCCAATTGGCAGGACTTAAAGACCAGAAAACCCACTCTGCAAACAGGAACAATGGCTTTAGAATAGCACTAATACAGGCATTAAAGTGGTAAAAGGAAATCACTGGTGTGTCTACAAGGCAGGTAGTCCTCTCTAGGATAAAGTGATACAGAAGAGAGCAAAAGTGAATGCAAGAGATGCCTTCAGCTTTACCATCTCTAACATGCACGAGACCTGGAAAAACAGTCGTGAATCTCAAAACAAATTAAGTTTTCTCCCATCCAGAGAAGATCAAGCAGCACCGGTAGCTGCATGTGGAAGTGTCCACCTACCAGATGTGAATCACATAGTTCAAAATAACGCCTGCCCTAGCTGAGAGCCCAAAATAAGCAAGAGCCCAAGTGCAGGAATAATTATTGGTGTTCTGCAAGGCTAACAGTCAAACCCACGAGCAGCACATGAGGATGCTACATGAAAAGCTGATGGAGCTGGGCCTGGCTGCCTACAGACCAATACATTTTATCTGTGTAGATCCCTGCCACAGGAATCAAACTACACACAGCTGCCAGAACCTGGTGTGCCTGTGAGTGCAGCTGCGTGACGCTTGCCCCATGGTACCAGTGCGGTGTTATGAACCTGCTCCACACCTTGGAACGACAAGGCAGTGTGCATTAGATGGCCATAACAAGGATGCTGGTACCTTCCCACAAAGCCAAAGAAGGCAGTGAGGGACTACATAGCTGTAGTTGCTGGCCGACAGAAACAGCCTCCGCACATTTTATTCCAGCATCAGCACAACAGT
>NW_009200982.1:10991-11313 GCF_000690835.1 Fulmarus glacialis | reverse complement strand
CCTACAGCTACAAACATCAGGTAACCAAATGGCAGTAACATATGCAAGCAGAAAGAAAAAAACTCACAAACGAACAAACAAACCAACCCAAACAAACAAAAAACCCCAAACCAAACAAAACCTCCACACCATGTTGGCCTTCAGGATTGGAGGAAGATGACCTAAACCATCTAACCATCTCTCAACAGCAAGTAATTACTCTTATCTAGAACTCCACAGCCACATTGCACTCTTTAGAAGAGAGGATTAGAAAGCCAGAAGGGACTGCTATAGACTAACAGATGAAGCAAGGCAGAAAATTTAGGCTGTTGGCTCCTGCAGC
>NW_009200982.1:527-10960 GCF_000690835.1 Fulmarus glacialis | reverse complement strand
GCAGGAATTATCCTCTCCTCTACAGGTGAACAGAATCAAGCCCTACAGTTCACATTTAAATTAATGCTTTCTGCTTAAGAAAGAATCAGCCTTGATTTAAAGACCAAGTGATAATGAGCGAGCCAGTCTCCTTGGTGGTGAACTGAACTGCAGGTGATGTAGAACAAACATTTACCACTAACTTAACAAATAAAAATTAAAAAAAAAAAAAAAAGAAAAAAATCAGTCATTGGTCAAGTAACCCATGAAAATAAGGCAGCATTCTCCATCTGGTGAGAAATGCATTATTTCCCTGTGTGCCAGCTGTATAAGCAAGGTGGAAGTGTATCTAGAAGGAAGGCATAGCAAGAAGTGGCCCTCCTGCTCAGAAGACAGGATGGAGAGGCAACGATGGTATCGTCAAGGGCAGAGGCAATGCAAATAACAGAGACAAAGGCAGTTGTTTCTGAAGTAGCCATCTGTGGCTTCAGAGAGCTGGAAGCAGACTGTCAGGGTTTATAGCAAAACACAAAGAGAGTGGAAAATAATTACTTAAGAGGTCTCACGCCAATACTGGCTTGCCTAGTTCTAATGACCCCCCTCCAACAGTTTGTGCGCCTCAGACCACTGAGTTATGAAGCAGATTCTGCTTCCAACCCTGCTGATCCCTTCAGGGTGAGGGGTGAGATTTTGCTCACGGGAAAAGGAGATGATCTTTTATATATCCTTCTTCCTGGATCTATTTTCCTTCTTTATCAGTTTTGTGCCTTTCCTGCTTAGCTGTGACGTTCATTGCTGCTGTTCAACAGGCCATCAGGAAGCACGCACCTACTCCGTTCGGATCTCAAGCCGTGAGTTCATTTTCATTAAAGGTTTAATGGAATGGAAATTCTAAGAAATTTTGATTCAGAAACTTAGAAAGGGAACATTGAAAGTTTTCAGTAATGCCTAAAGAGTTTGGTTCACTAATGTAATAGTAAATATTTTCCACCAAGGGTTTCACCAAAATTAACAGATTCCCATCAAATATTTTTATTTTGCAGGAGTGGCATTGTCTGAAGGGAAACCTCCACAATATTTGTAAAGGCACTTACACTCTATTATGCATTATGTAATCACATCAAAAACCTGTGTTGGCCTCATCTCAACGATTGGTGCTTAACCAGATTTTTCCCCAACTTCAGTAGTTTTGGATTCATCTATGTGGCCATCTCAAGCTGAGAAGTGCAGCAAGGTCACTCCTGCTGACCTACTTGCGTCTATGGACAGTCTGCTATCATAACCCAAAAGAGGCAGCTGAAAGCTCACTCACTCATTTATCCCTTCCCAATAGAACAGTTGCAAAAGTGCTGTACATACAAAATGCGTAAGCCTTCTAAGTCATGGTCCGAGGAAAATCCCTTTTTTATATTTGAGGGCGGAGACTTGAAACAATATGGATGGCAAATTTGCCTTTGGGCATTTTTAGCAGGCTGCAACCTGCAGTTAACATAATAGACATTAATCAAGTTAGTGACGGGGAAGTGGGAAAAAAATATATGCATGTGGGAAAAAAATATAAGGCAGAAATAGACTCGCTCAAATATACCAGTAGACCTGAAAGGCTCTACAGTACAGCTCTTCTCCTACACCGAGCCTGGAAGAAGGGAGCCACAAGTCTCCATCCACAAAATTAATCAGGGTGTTTTCAAGACTATTTGCAAGATTGTCATTTTTGTAGCTATGGTACATTAGCTGATTTTACTATTTTTGAGTTTTAATTGAAGAGGACCTGAGAAGAGACTCAAATCTCTTCAGGAACTGTTGGACGGAACGTGCTCCTCAAATCCTTCGCTCTCTCGGACCAAAGCGCTTTCCAGGATAACACAGCCTTCCTTGTAGTGCTGGCTGTCTTCAGCCCCTGAGAACTTGTTGATTTGTCAGATGTTGCTAAAGTTGCCATATAGGAATATATGATACTTCTCAAACATGGAGCTCCACCTAGAATAAGGAGCAAAGCAACCAAAAAAGGACTAAGGTGTTCGAAGTAGGATTAAATAGAGGTTAGGTGTTTATATCAACTGCGCAAACCTCTCAAAATCTCTGCTGAAATACTGACTTGCATGAGAGTTACCAAAGTACAGTGAACAGCTGCATTTGTGGCCGAGGGCTCCTAATTCTGCCAGTTCTGCTTCCACATGTGGTGGAAAGCATCTCAGCTTTCCCTGGACAAAGCAGCCTGGTGCTAAACAAACACCCAAGACTGTCTAAGAAGCATCAGGCAGGTCTCACTTCACCTGCCCCCTCCCTTACCATCCTAGAGGCATGCTCCGAACAGGTTCAACTTGTCTTTGAGCGACTGAAACACTATGTAAATGCAAAACCTCAGGTATCGTATCGTGGAAGACATAACAACAGATGCAACTAATAAAAGGGAAGAGATAAAGTACAGGAGAACCAAAACCTGGGAGCGTGCGATTATCAAAACTTAATGATTGGGGAGTGCATAGGTGTCAGAATATAATGACTTGCCTATTGGGAAATATTTCAGAGGCGTGGCCAGTAGAAACTAAGGAGTCATTTTTAATTGAGTAAAATAAAGCCTAGGAATGAGTACAATACTAATTTTCAAATATGCTGAACTGAGTTCATCAATCTCATTAACAGTTTAGTTTTCAAATTCTTCCCCAGTATTAAGTGCCAATATTTGTGGAGTTCTGCAGAGCCAGGAGATGCTGGAAGGTGTTGGGTTTGTTTGGTTTTTTTTAGTTTTATACCTTCTTGCTAGTTACACACAAACAGCTTTTCCCAGAGGATAACATAAATGCATATTCTTGAGAAGCTTTTGACTAACAGTACGGCTTTGAAATACAGGCATTGACTACTACACAGCAAAAAGAAGATCTTCCAGCTCAGTCCACCTTTCCTGGAGGTAATTTTACATATTGACATGTAGTCGTGCTATGTGATCTCTAAAAGAATTATCCTTGTGATTGTCCTCCAGGATAAAAGCCATGCCCAACATCTTAGGACGGGAAATATCTCCATCAACACTTTGTGTGATATCTGTTCCTGCACATTAGCAATTACTCTCAGAAATAGCTGATCCAAGTCAGTGGGACTTCTCATGTAAGCAAAAGCAACCCCATATCAAGTAATAACACCATAAAATCACCTGCTACAATAACAATTCTAAATCTAAAAGGAAAAAGCAGGATTCATACATTAATATCCACTGCAATATACTACTTCTCCATGCCCCCAAGCAAACAATGTTACAGGGGCACTAAAACAACAATTACTCAGCTGAACACCTTCAGAATTACAAAAAAAAAAAAAGGCATTCAAAAGAATATGAATGATACAGGTATTATTATTATTATTCCTACTACTATCTAGGTCTTCTACAGCTCTTTCCATCACTAGACTTAGAAATTCTTTATAACAGACATTGGTCTTTTTACACTCTTTTTATAAAAAGGAGAGCAGAGGTAGGGTTGCTCAAGTATTTTATGCAGCACTTGTTTAGCAGAAAACATGTGAACGGCAGTGGACACAAGGACTGGACCCCATAAATCCCAGAACCCGTAATTTCCTTTATCCTCACCACGGGACCTCTTCCCCTCTAAAGCCAGGGAGTGCATTTGTATTTCCCTCAAGCAGAAAAGAAAGCTGACCACCCTCTAGATAATCCATAATTGTTTGGAAAAAGCTTTAACTAGGAACACCATAATTTATTTAATACCCACAACGCACACCCTGGTTGCCACAAACCTGGCCACTTCCCTGGCTTTCGTTTCCAGGCCCTGAAGCTCTCTCCCTCTGGTTCAGGCTCTTTTGAGCAGCCCACCCTCACAGTCCAGCACACTCTCTTCTCCAGCAGTATCAGAAACAGCCATATCTGGCCCCAAAAGCCCAGTGAAAGAGCCAGAGCCTTGGCTGGGTGAAAGGGGTGTGAAGGCAACTCCCTCACCTTCACATGGCCATACCATGAGCAAGGTGGCAGTAGCAACACCTGCTTGGAGGTGCATCTTCTTAGCACACTCCCAGAGCACCTGCTCCAACAGCTGAAGGGATGCCATTTTCTGATGAAACACTGATTTTAATCAAGCCACTCAGAGCTGCCAACACTGAGGAACCTCAGGGTCTTCCAGGCTGCCTGACTTCCCGTGCCTAAACTCAGGGCCCACAGTGTTTAAACATGTTAGGGTTAAGCAGCATCCCAGCATGAGGTTCCTAGGATTACAGTTTTGGATTTCAGTTCCACTTAATTGCCACTCTGGGGTGGTAATTTATGTTGAGGAAGGGCCAAAGTCTCTATCAGACTTCAAGGACTCTCAGTAGAGAAAGGTAAGGGACTGACTACAGTCCTGATGTAAGGTCTCAGTATAGATGTGCATCTGAAAGGAATTTCTCAGAAGACACTTTGTTATTAATTATGCAGAGTAAAAATTCATCTTTCCTGGCAGCTCAACTCATTTACATCTCATTTCAGCATTTTAGTGTCCATGATTTATATGGGATCAGGGCTCCAAATGGAACAAACAGAGTTTTATCTCTTCTCCCTCCATGGCAAACATCACTGCACAATGAACAGAGAAAACTTTTTTGTCTTTTTTACTTCAGATATAAGAAGAGATTGAAAGATACAGTTCTGCTGCAATTTGCAGGAAAAATGTACATCTACCATTCCTAAATTTTGAGAAAAGTTTACAAGGCTGCTGTCGCTTTCTGCTCTGCTGAATTGCTAAAAGTATTAGTATACCCAATGTTAACAAACTGCTTCCACCAGGTTACAGCTGCTATGCAATGTAAAGGATTCTACAAATGTTTTACTCTATAGGATAAAAAAAACACGCTCCACTTTCCTCAAAGATGAAGAGGTTTAGTTTTCTTCATGTGCTGAGTTTTACACTGTTTTTTTTTTATTCTCAAAGAACCTGCATTTTCTGTAGCTGGTTTTAATGTTCAAGTGAACAAAGTGTTATGAAGGCACATTTTTTCCTTCAAGCTGGGACAATTACCAGCATCTGATGGCACTCATCCAGATACTTATGGATTGTGAAGCTTTGCAAACTTTTCTTCAGTCATGACTTTCTTTGCATAATCTTGGTCTGGCAATCCTGTAATTTCCTGCACTCCTCATTTCAAACCTCTCCTTGACTGGCAAGCAAGGGAGTAAAGATTGCACAGGAGTGCAGGATTTTTTTGCAGGAATGCAAAGCAAGAAAGTACGCTGACGTTCTTTCCGTGCAATGAAGCAAGACACAAGAACCTGCACTTATGCACCTGGCAGGGAACACCAGGACATGTCACAGCAGCAGCGACTACTGAAAAAAGGGGATTGAGCAGCCCCTGGAAAGTCAACATGAAATCTGTGATGGATAGCAAATACTGATCCGTAGAAGAATAGCCATGAGAAATGTTCCAGTTTATAGTGAAAATCTGGTTGTGATGGCTATACAATGTTCAGTTTCTTATCACCAAAGGCTCATCTTCTCTCTGTTTTTTACAAACAGTTGTAAAAGCTGAAGGAGAGAACCAGATTTTCTGTCTGTGATGGGAAAGTCTCCAGGACTGTTCCATGCAGCACTGAGTATATGAAACTGCTTTTAGGACCATGTAAAGAGTCTGTACAGATTTATTGCTGAGTCCTGGTAGCCAATAAGAAGTTAAAAATAGTAGCAAGCCCCAGAATTTATAGAACGGCTACTTCAAAAGGGGATGTATTTGTTTGCAGCCATACCTCCCACACCAACTTAAGTAGGTTGATGGTGTTGTGAAAGAAACATTTTCCCATCAAAGACTAAAAGACAATTGGTGATACCAATTCAATCCGAAATTGACTGTTTCCTAAGGCTTTTCAGGGTTCACTGGCTCACTTGACAATGAATACGCTGATAAAGTGGGTGTGGATGGTGGAGAGGAAACTGAACCCTAGAGAAGAGTTCTATCTGCCACACTGGCACACAGGTTTACTGCTATACTGCTGCCTGTTTGTATAAAGATCGAGGTCCAGTCCTTCCTTATCTGCCTAAATCAAGGCCAGATAACATCTCCACTAGTTTCAATATTTCAAGCACAATATTTAATGACATGGACACCTGATTTAGGCCTTTCACTTAGAAAGATAGAGATTGCAAACACAAGAATACAATCACCACGTGGCACTCTGAAGAAGGTCAGGGGTTTCACAGGCACGCTAAGGTCACAAATGATAAAACAGACTGCAAACGGCCAACTTGCTAGCTAACTTTGCTCCAAAATAGTATGGATATTTACCAACTTGGCACTTGGATCTTCTTCTTTACCAAAAGAAGGTATCAAGCATTCTTATTACAGGGTCAGAAAAAAACAGTAAACATTTCTATAAAGATTTGTTAGAATGGATGATCTGGAAGGGTTTGTCCTAGTCAGCTTCTTTAATACGAAGGGTCACTGTGGTGTCAGAAGACAGAAAGCAGGAGTTTCAGGAAGGGCAGATCTAGGTCATGCAATCTAATATGCTATGGACAGTAGTGTCATTCCCCTCTCAAAACCTCAATTTAACCAGTTAAGGTTTTCCCCCTGCTACGCCAGGTAGAGCATTGTTCCACAATCTGACACCTCTGAAGATCAAAAGTACTTTTTTTAACAACTGTACTCATGCTTAATTAGCTTTCTTTTCCTCCTTTGCTGCTGTCACCCCCTTCCCCTTCTTTCCTCCTGTCTTTCCTTTTGCCCTTTGTCTGTTGACACCTATCATATCTCCTCTCAGTCTTTGGTATTTCTAAGGTAAATAAACCAAATTCCTTTAGGCACATCTCAGTTCCTCTGGTCATTCCGACATCCCTTCTCTGCACCTCTTCCAGTCTGGATTAAGCTTCTTTGAACACGGGTAACCACAGGCAGGGACAAAGAGCAGGGAGGACAAGGATGCAACCTTTGAAGACAATCTAAGCATCATGTTTACATGAGGGCCCAAACAGAAGAGGCACATTCTCCAGCCATTTGAAAAGCTGTTGATCCTAGCAGGGCGATAAAGCAGAACCAGTAAGTCTAAAGTTTTTATCACTTTAATACATTTATTTATTAAGGTGTTTCTTTGGTTAATGTTTGAAGGTAGTTTCCCACTGGAGACAAAACAAGCTAAACTATATTTGCAGAAGATTAGACCATATTAGTCTGTTTTATAATGAGAAAAGTGTCTGGGAGGAAGTCACTGGAGGTGGGACACATGTCTTTGTTAAATAGCAAATTCATCAGAACTGATTTTCCAAAGGAGTAAATAGTCTCAGATTCAGCAAAAAGCTTGAGCATTTAAAAAACAAGTGGGAAAATGTTGTAACATAATTTTTTAACTTTTCAAAACATTTTAAAAATTTTGTTGCAATCGCCATTTTTTTTCTTTCAATGTAACCTGAGCATTTGTATTTCACAGAACTGAGAAATTTACTATTTAGAATCATAGAACAACTCAGGCTGGTACCTCTAGTACAGCCTCCTGCCTAAGAGGTGAACAGGCTTTTTGCTTTTTTCATATGAAATGAAGTAAACCTCTGCAGTTGGAATATTGTTATGCCACTGAAGAGGATGGAGATCTAGGCTGAAGCAAGGACCCAGGTCTTGCTTTATCTGACCCTTCTGTTGAAACTGTTTTTTCCTTTAAAAGCTAGCCAAGAGAAATAGCTTATCCTCCTCTCAGACTGAACAGAGGCAGTCAGAGGTGTCCTGTTTTAATATTGTTACCACAAACATTTCTGCTGAAAGTCCTGAGATCTACTTTAATGAACACCAGTAGTAATACAAGTGAGACTCCTGAAAAAGAGAAATTCAGAAAAATTTTCAGTGCTTAAAAAATCAACACCAAAACAAAAGCCTGCTGGAGATGAGAGAAAGAAACAATAGCGAAATAGGACAACTAAAAACTTCTAACACCCTAAAATAATTTAAAGTTATGGAAAAAATTTAAAAGAAGGCTTGGAGAGCCATAGAGAAACAATTAAACAGGAAAAGCCAGATAAAAGATACTAATGTTTCTGAAGCCTGAAAATGCAGTTTGGATGTAGTATGGCACTTCACAGGCTCAGCAGGTAGAAAGCAGTACATAGGTCATCTCCTCAGGCCTGTGAAACACAAATTCTTGCTAGACTAATGCCAGGAAAATAGAGGATACTTTTCTTCTGGGGAAAAAACCAAACCCGGTAAAGAACCCAAACATTTTCCCCCCTCAATTCTTCTGCTGAGATGGCATTTGAGATGACACAGGAAACTGAAGACTTGACAGGAGCCACTGAAACAAGAAATCATAGCAACTATTAGCTCCAGAGTCACTGCTGTCTATCCCATGACAATATGGTGGGTCCATCACATACACAAATGTTGTGATGATGCTATAAAACCTTACAATAATGAAATAATAAAGCTCTGTGATGTCATCCAAACCTTGCAGTTGTCCCTCTGCGACTCTCTCTCTCTGAGTCAATCTGCTGTATCTATTCTCATTGGATTTAAATATATTTCAAAAGCTCTTTTGTGAGATCACAATATTGAATTTCTCACCTTTATTGAAATCTGCCACGCTCTGAGGTTTTTGACCACATTTATTTTGTGTCATGAATGAAGGAGAATTTGCAGATGCAGTAAATAAGGTGTGTTTGTGTGTGTGTTGGCTATTTCCTTTTCTGTCTTCAACCAATTCTTTGTGCATCTGCTCCTGTTTCTTCCAGTTTGGACCGACTGATATGTAACCCAGACACCATTTGACCAACATACACAAAACCTAAGCCACATGCAATCACAACAGAAATTCCAATTTCACAGCAGGATGATGAGAAAGAGACAAAGTTCAAGCTTAACTGTGGAAGAAGGATAACAAGCGTAACTTGTTTGTTTGACTAACACTATCTCCATTCCCCACCCCTCTAACGAGATGCTAAGCTTAGCTTGTGTACATGCAAAGCTGCGATGAGCATGAGCCTTAGTGTCTGTGTCAGTCACATTGGTCAAAGACACTCAGATGACCTCCAAGCCATGTCTATAAATACCTACTTCTTCCTCTTCCAGAAGTTCCATGACAACTATTTTCTATAGAAGGCTTACTCGTGTTTACAACTGCTGAAGAAACCAAGCTGTGTTAACAGTACTGAAACCCATCGGGCTGGTTTTCCTGATGATGGGACCAGTCCTCCTCCTCCTTGGCCTCAAAGTTTTCAAACCTCAGCAACGATCTGGACCTTCTTTCTTGGGCATCAGACTTGCAACACCTTGTGAGGGAGCATGCTAAGTGTGCTCTCTGCCAAGGAGGCACGATGGCTCTTTGCTCTAACAAGGGGCTTTTTCAGAGGTAGTTGAGAATAAGGCTGTTTATTCAATAGCAATGTTCTGATATTGGAACAAAGTCCCACGTACGCAGTTTGGCTGTGTCTATGAACAAAAGTCAGCATCTGGATAAAATGCCAGTACAGCCTAAAAACCATGTGGAGCAATCCACAGCAAAACACCTTTTTCTATATATTTTATTCTTCCTGTCCCCCTTCAGCTCTTTTTATGACAAAACAGTTGGATACAATCGGAGGTAATCTCACTCAGTGAAGAAAACCTTTTAAAATAAACTTTTCCCTCTCTCTTGTTAGAGGAGAGATAGAAGTTGGGTAGCAATGGACTGATAGTTGGCCTAAGCTGGCTGTCAAAGGGTGTATAGCTTTTGTAAGAGAATGTGATGATTTAATTCTTGCATTTGTTCAAAATGAGAAAATATCATCAATTTCCTTCTCTTAGTATTTTATTTTCTCCTATTAAATCCTATTCCTTAATTTCTGTTTTAAAAAAACTCAAATAATTTAATATTTCTGTGCCTAGTATTCTTTCTGTGGATTAGACTATTTAGACCGGGAAGGAAATGTCAGACTTGTTCTAATTCTTTGTTAAACTACACCATCATCTGTCAGGTACGATGCCTAACAGATACAAAAGCCATTCTCTTTTTTATTTGCAGCTACATTCAGATCAGAAGATTTCTGTATGAGCAAAGAGAGCAGTAGGCCAGGTGGGGAACCGGATTCCAAAAGGCTACATAAAATTCCTTTTGTTTCCCAAATGGGACACAGTAGGTCCCCATGGAAGTTGCCAGAGAGTAGTTTAGGTTACATTTAATTATATATATTTTCACAGAACCTACTAAATGGACCCTATGAAGCTTTGCTAATCGTTTGAAAGATTGCAGTAACCTCCTGCCAAGCTAAGCCAAATCTTTCAGGTTGCAAATTGGGAGGTTAATGTCTTTTCCTTGTTTTTCCAAATATTTGTATTCCTGACTCTGTCAGCAAGTCCTGAATACAGGAAAACTTAAAAGCCTCCTCCCCTGCAAGTCCATGCTGAGCTAAATGAATCATAGATTCATAGAATATCTCAAGTTGGAAGGGACTCGTAAGGATCATCAAGTCCAACTCCCTGCTCCTCACAGGACTACCTGAAGTTAAACTATATGACTAAGA
>NW_009200982.1:0-298 GCF_000690835.1 Fulmarus glacialis | reverse complement strand
TCAGCCTTCTCGTCTCCAAGCTGAACAAACCAAGTGGCCTCAGAGACTCCTCCTAAGTCTTGCCCTCGAGGCCTTTCACCATCTTGGTCGTCCTCCTCTGGACACACTCTGATAGTTTGATGTCCTTCTTACAGTGAGGCGCCCAAAACTGCACACAGTACTCGATGTGGGGCCGCACCAGTGCAGTGTAGAGTGGGACAATCACCTCCCTCGACCGGCTGGCTAAGCTGTGTTTGATGCACCCCAGGACACTGTTGATCCTTTTGGCGGCCAGGGCACACTGTTGACTCATATTCAA
>NW_009200981.1:0-13489 GCF_000690835.1 Fulmarus glacialis | reverse complement strand
GCTCAGTTGCCAGCTGGGGTTAAACAACAACAGGTCTTACTATTAAAGACTGAGGCAAAGAAGGCATTAAGTACCTCAGCCTTTTCCTCATCCTTTGTCACTCTGCATCCAATAAAGGCTGGAGATTCTCCTTAGCCCTCCTTTTGTTGCTAATGTATGTATAGAAATGTTTTTTATCGTCTTTTACGGCAGCAGCCAGATTAAGTTTTGGTTGGGCTTTGGCCCTTCTATTTTTCTCTCTGCATAACCTCACGACATGGTTGTAGTCGTCCTCAGTTGCCTGCCCCTTCTTCCAAAGGTCACAAATTCTCCTTTTTTTCCTGAGTTCCAGCCAAAGCTCTCTGTTCAGCCAGGCTGGTCTTCTTCCCTGCCAGCACACGGGGACAGCCTGCTCCTGCACCCTTAAGATTTCCTTCTTGGAGAATATCCAGCCTTCCTGGATTCCTGTGCCCTTCACGGCTGCCTCCCAAGGGACTCTGTCAACCAGTCTCCTAAACAGGCCAAAGTCTGCCCTCCGGAAATCCAGTGTGGCAGTTCTGCTGACCCCCCTCCTTACTTCTCTGAGAATCGGTTAGGGGCATTGTTTGGAAAAAACCTGCTTACCAAAGACCATTTCCAAGAGGGAGTCTGCGCGCAGATGTCCGGTTTTGTAGGGTAAGAAGATGGGCATGGACCTTTCTGTGCCGGCGGATTTCAGCACCAGGCACATTTGATTTATCAGTATGGGTATAGCTCTTTCCATTCATACTTTTTTTTTCCAATTCAGTGTTCTCCAAATTATTATTTTTAATTATCCGTATTTTGTTTAAAAAAAAAAAAAGGTGTTTTCATCAGAACAGTTAATTTCTTGGTAGATTTATTTGTCTCTAAAGGTAATTTAATTTGTTAAGATTCATGCTTCCATTTTTAGTACCTCCACCTACCTAGTAATTACTATGAAATTATTTTTTATCTATTCTTAAGCCATGTTTGTTCTTCTTGTACATCTAATTTGCTATTATTATTTTCTGTGCTGTGCAGATGAGCATATGTGTGTTTGCATTAAGAAATGAAGTACTGTATAAAAATATTACAAAACAGCCTGGAAAAAGCCCGTAAGACCTTGAAGGCAATGTCAGCAATACATCTGTTCTTCCTGACAGATGTTTGTCTACTGTGTTTTTGAGACCTTCAGTGATGGGGGTTTCAAAGCCTCCCCAGACAAGTCTTTCCTGGGCTCCATGAACCTCACCTTTACAAAGCTTTTTGCAGGTCAGGCCTGGATCTCTCTGGTAGTTTAAAGCTGTTGCTTTCTGTCTTCTCATTACAGCCCTAATACTTACTGTCTTTCCGCATAGGCTCTTCCAGACCTCTGGTCCTTCCCATTGCTCTTCTTGATCTTTCTCCATTTGATATGTTTTTGTTTCTTTTGATTGATTGACTTTTGTTGTTGTTTTATGTTGCCCACACTAGTGTCAGTCATGTCTGCTTAAAAATGTGTCGAACCTTTGTCATCCACCTTCACAAAAGTGTCCACAAAGATAAAATGTGATATAGCTCTCCATAACAGGAATTATGGAGGTGGATGTTTCTATAACAGCATGCCTTCTTCCCTTACTGTATAACTGAGTTGAGATCAGGAAATCAATGGCAAAACTAATGTGGTTTTCAAGATGCCAAGGATCTCCTCTGTAAACTCTGAGGTGCACAACAGTGGGTGAGTGGCAAAACAAAGTGATTTGAATTGTCCTCTTGCACCGGTCCTGAAAGGCAGCTATTGTTGCCATTGCCAAAATAATGCATATTCCGTTGCATGTATGGGTCTTTGAATCATGAATAGAAAGTAATAAGACAAATCAGCACAACCCACTACGGATGAAAACAAACTGCAAGTATAACTTTAACAGTGAATTTATACATGGTGAAGGTGTTCATGCACAAGTCTTCTGATTTTATTCTGCTTCTATGAGTGTCCTGACTTTACCACTGTTGAAAGAGTTAAACAAATGTAGATCTTAAAGAATATACCATTTGCAACAAATGTGTGGAAAATCAAGGAAACAAGGGAAAATTTTGTAACAGTTTCTGTAACATTATTTCTTCATTTATGTACATTTATTGTTTTGTATTCTATCAGACTCCTGCAGAACAAGCCCACTGCTATGTAAATTCTTTACCTTAACTTCCATCCTTTTAAACATTAATTACAATGATATTCTGAATGTGTCAGTCCTGTGAGGATAGGTCTGTGCTTGTATTATACCAGTTAGCTATTTTGGTTTTGTAACTTTAAGATAAAAACATCAGTCATTTAATTACTTTACTATACAATCAAACACATAAAGGCTTATCAGAAGCTCCTGCTAATTGGCCCCTGTTAATTTGTATAAAGGCACGTTTGATAACAGCTAGCATAAAGGCAAGAGAGTAAAATTTGAAGCTGTGACTCAAACATTCCTGTACTAAATGACTGCTCAGATTAGGTGGTATGTGCATGCAAGTGGAACAAGTTATATAGGGAGTGGGACCAAAGATTTTTTCCCTTCAGAATATGGCGTAGTGAATAAACACATAACTCTGGACACTCTTCTGCCCCTGAATATTAACAATATTGTGATCTTCTGATGGGCAGAACCCCCTTATAAGCGCAGACTGTGCATTTTTTCTCACGGCAATAAGGGATTTAGGATCAGAACATGAATAAAAAGCTTAGCTGTGTGTTTGAAATGTGCCTATACTGAACAGCGGTTATACAGATCTTTCTTTGTTATGTTAAAGCCCATCAGATTCTGCAGTTATTTTTTGTGGGCAGGATTTCTGAAATCATGTTGATCACTTCTGGGTTTTATAATCTTTTTTCCCTGCCAATTTTAAACACTTTGCAAGCACTGTCTGAAAATCAGTCCTCTTTTAAGTTATAATCCAGCCCTTTTTCTGGTCCTCTTAAAAAATATTGCCCTTAATTGCTTTCCATTAGGATAAGAACATTAAAGGTACAGTCAGTGACAGCTGCCCATTAGAGATGAACCAACAGAACGTGTGATCTCTGAGACGCGAGGAAGATATGGTCAAGATAGACATTACTGTGTCCTGAAGGTTATGCGAACTGTTGCCTGCTCTGGTTTCTCGGCAGTTAACAGAAAACGTGAAAACATTACCGGGGTTTGAGGTGACTCACCTTGAAAAAAAATAATTGTATAACCTTTGCTGAAGTATAAGAGAAGTTAATAAAGGAAGCATTGTTTCCTTGGTTAAATAAATGATAAGTATTTGTAAAGTGCAGCCTGAGCTGAGAATCATATTCTCTCTTCAATTGGAACCACATGCAGCAACAATTTATTAATTTTCTAATGCTGTGCAACCTGGACACCAGCTTTCAAATAGGTTAAATGTAGCACAGTGTGTATAACATTAAGTATGGCAATTAAAACATCTCCACATCCTACCCCTGATCAAAAATGACTGTTGCTATATACACACGCTGCTGTCATTAATGTTTCCGCCCTTGAACTTGTAGTTTGCTGTGTGTGATGCCCTGTCAATTAAGTGCAATTACACTTATGTTCCCTCATTTGGTGAGCTTGACAATTTATGGTTCAATTGCTGGGGATGGGGAGGAAATCGGACCACATTGGTCCTGCTGATGAGACTCTGAGAAGAAAAATATCATGTGAAGCACATACATTTAGGCAACTTTATCATCCTTGGGGCAAAAAGGGATGAATAAGAAATTCCCAATATTTTAGAAAAAGGGAACTGGAGCTTTCCTCCCATATTCCCAGAGGTCTTTTAAAATATTTCTATCAAGGATCTGCAAAAAACCTAGGGCATCCACAGGGCAAGAATTGTGAAGATACACCAACAGTGCACAGAGAGGATAGGATGCTGTTAGCTTGTCATGTTTGTCTGTCTTTGACACCCCAGTGTCAGGAGGGCAGGTATCCATTTCAAAATATAGACATGTACTTTTTTAACATTTTTTTAAATAAATAAAGTCTATTAAAATGGACTTGTTAAAATTTTCATCAATAAATGCTCTCTTAGCTGTACAGAAAAGGCTGAGTATGGTGGATCATATTAAGGGAGAAGGAAGGGTGGCTTTGAGACACAGGTGGGGAAGTGATAGCTCATGTGTGAAGAGGAGGAAGAGGAGGATGGATACTTCTGTGGAAGAGGTGGAGGGCAAAAAAAGCAGATGCTTGCATTAGGATAAAATGTTACTGGTTGGCTGGAAGGTACTAAATATGTATGTATAGCTGTCTGTGTGTGTTCCAAGGTCCAAATCTAGCTGTAACAGGTGCCAAAACTGGATCACCTTGTCTCAGTGGCTAGGTTTGTCAGAGAAGTCCTGACTTCCAAATCCTTTCAGGACACCAAATTACGTATGTTTCCTCAACCCAGTGATTTGGGGTGGGATGCATCTCACTTTACTTTAGATCGTTGTGTTCAGCCTGCCATGGTGACACTCAGTTCCCCTTATAGGCCTGAGAGAAGGACACCCTCCAACTCTCCAGGGTCTGAAGCATCACCTAAAAGAAGTCAGATGTATTGTGTCTTATGGTCCCTGTTTCTCTTCATGGAGCTGAAAAGGAACTAAAAATGACATGTCTCCTTGCTTGGATAGGTGAGGTGAATCTCCCCATTGAGATCAGCCCTGGTATCCCAGTGGGGTATACCGGCAATAGCTCTATTCGAAATCCAAGAGTGCAGTTCTGAATACGATCAGTCAGGGCTGTTTTCCTTCAGGAGCCTGTTTCCCCAGATGTGCAATGATAAATATGTTAACTTCCTTTACAAAGGTGTTTGGAAGGTATAAATACCTACGGAGTTTTATCACATCCCTTTTGAAGCAGAATTCAAGGCTTATTTTAGTAACCTCCCATTTTTTTTTCTGCTTTTGATTGTTTTCAGGATTACAGTCCTGCTTCTATTGATGTTTCCAGGCTTGCAACCTCAAGCCTGAAAATCACTGTCTGCTTATCTTTTGTCCCTGCAACTAATAACTCAGCTTCTGCTGTCCCTAGTAACACATACAGGGAAAAGCCAAACAGGCTGTGCTATTGAAAGAAAAAGGAAAAAAAGAAAAAAAAAATCCAGTTAAACTTGGGCCCTAATGCTACAAATATCGAAATGTTTTTCTCTTACAAGTTAAGGCTACAAGTAAGTGTTGGCAGGATGGATATCTTAGTCATAATATTTTTTTTAATGATGAGAATTTCTGTCAGCTGTAGTTTTTGTGTTATTAACATCTGTCACTGAGGGCTGGGCTATGATCCATAAGTGTTTCAAGTAAAAGGAAACAGATTTTCCTTCTAAAAATCAGAAAACACCAAGCTGTTGTTTGGAGCAAAATCCCGCATTTAAAGCAATCTTCTTCTAATGGTTCAAGAAAGGCATTTATTTTCTGTGTTTTTCTTAATTCCAAGTGTCACCTGAGGTCTATCTCTTTGCCTGATAGCTGTGATTTCCTCCATGTTAGTCACTAGGATGTCGATACTGAGTAATATGATCATACTAATTTTCTTTCCTAGAGTATAAATGTTAACATTGCCTAAGCATACAGTAATTTTTTTAATACGCTACAAAGAGTTTATTTACTCCTTTGAATGGCTGATGACTTAAGAAATAGCAGTACAGACTTGCACCCCCTTACTCTATGAGGAACTCCTTTGAGTAGCTGCTACGTTATGCATGGTGCTACGGTGTCTGTTACTTTCAAGAAAGAAGCAGTCAGTAGATCCAATGTCCTAAACAGTGAACATATTGTACCTGATAATCTCTTGAGTTTCCATTATTCTCCTCTGTTGGAAAAAACATAGTGATTATTCAGCAGACCACTCTGTTTCTGAAGAATCTTGTAGAAACCATCTAGTTTATTGGAGTTAACAGCAGCATCAGGAGAAGGCTGATCCTCTTGGAGGTTTCTGTTGGCACTTCTTATTTCTTTTTGTTTCAAATATTCTTTCTAACTTCCACAGGTCATGTATATACATTAATCATAATGCTGGCTCGAGTCTGGCAGAATTGTTCAGATGCTGTCTCCATCTGCCAAGGGCTTACACTCCAGAAACTCCCAGAATGCATCTAAATCCTCATTTAGTGATTGTCATGCTTTCAGGGGAAAGCTTACCTGGGGAACAGGCTAAGTGCACGGCTGAGCTAAGTTCCTCAGCTGAGCAGGCTCTGAGAAAAATCAGAGAGTACTTGTTCATGAAGCCCACAGCTTCCATTTAAACAGGTATCTAAAAATTGGGAATTAAGGACAAGCTGTATTTCCTGAAAATCTAGAGCACTGATGCACTGAAACTCCCTATCAACAAATGCTTCTCTTATACAAAACATGATGGAATTTCTATCTTAAATTTCTATCCATTCCTTCCCTGTGAAGTCTTCAATAGCACATGGAAATCACTGAATTATAATTTGTTGGGTCACTGAAAGGAAACCATAAGAAACTGTACATAATAACAGTATAATGACAACAAAATAGGAAGAAATGACAGTCTTGAGGGTTTGTTTCAGCTGAGAAAAGATATGCTTCAGTTGTCTGTCTAGCTGGAAGTGAATGACTAGAGCACTTGTGCTCCATGTTACAAAGTGATGTGACATCAAGTATCTCTTGTTTAGACGTGAGATAACAACAGAGTTTAGTAATTCAGACTCAGAGCCATGCTAATCCAAGATGATTTAGGTTCAGTTTATGCCTTTTTACTGCTGTACCTGGGTATCAAGTCTGTCGTGCATGCATTAGATAGTCTGTACCTTGTATACTGAGATTTCTCACATTAGGAGGGAGTATGGTATGTACTGATCAATTAGCATACCAAATATGTAAATGCTATATGCATAACCTTAATTTGTTTGTTTTCATGACAGTTAGGAAATATAAACGATGGATCTATACAGACAGAGCAGTGGAGCAGAAATCCTGTAAAAGTTGGTGGTATTTATGTATCTAGCTGTTATAAAGGATGAAAGACTGTACTTGCAAGTCTATAAAAAGTGCAAGTTTCCTGGCAAATATACCCCTCCTCAGAGAATATAACAGCCAAGTAGGTCTTTCTGATAAAAACCAAGAGCAAGAGATGGAGTCCAACCAGTACTAAACCTGGACGTAAGACAGACTTCTGGCCTGGAGCTACCTCCGAGAACACGTAGAACTTGGGGCCCTAAACCACTCATCTCTCAAGCTTGACAGGGATTACGGTCGTCTGACTTCAGGAGTCTAAAAGTCAGGCATCTGTTCTGAACTAGCTGTCTCATTTCCCTTTATGATCAATGGGGAGAGATCAGCAAGGTGATGATTCATTCTTCTTATCTCGGTCTGGCATGAATCATTCTTTCCACTTCTCTGTGTAAATTATTTTCTCTATCTTATGAGTGTACTCTGTCCTTTCAATTGCAAAACATTTCCAGCTGTTTTTCTCTAAGCCAGGAAAAAGCCAGGGATTGCTACCAATGAAGAAATCACAAATTTATACAAAACCCCCACTCTACTGCAGGTAGAGTTTCACATGCTTCGTTGTGAAGGCAGATAGGGCTGTCCCTGCAGGATGGTGTGCCTGACACCAGATGGTGCCACATAAAGGTGTAAATGAAGGTGACTCAAAATGGATGTTCCTTCAGGAGGAGATGCCAAGGCTTCACCTAGTTCCAGAGAAAGCTGCAAGATTAGAGTGTCTGACCTTGTAATTTGTAAACTAAGGGCAATTAGAGCAGGGAAAAGAAGAGGTTAAGCCTACAATCTGTGCCCTGCTTTTGGGTCTTCCTTCAGACTTTCCAGATAAGTCAGAAAGAGGTTTCTATACAAACAACATATGCTGTTGTCTTAGCCTTTTTCACAGAATTCCCTTCTCTTGGCTTTCTGTCTCCTCTCTGGTGTCTCGCTCTCACAGTGTAGTAATTTTACTCCTCAGCACATGCAAGAAATAAAAATCATACCTACAGTATTCACATCTTGCAAACTAAAGGAGAAATTTTCTTTTTTAATTCCAGTGACTTTTTGAAAGGCTTTTTTTTTTTTTTTCCCATATCAGCAATCAGAAAGTGTCCTGTCTTCTCTCTAATTAATGATCATTCTTTTCAGGCATTGCAGATGTCTTCGCATATGGCTCATTACCCTTAAGACAGAAACGATGTAAGAGTTAAAGGTTTATTTCACAGGGTGCTTTGGGCAACCATGAAGGATGAAGTCATTAAAAATATCTTTAACTAAAGCGAGGGCTGCTGCACAGCCTCATATTTTGCTGCTTTTACCATATTATGTGGTGGCTGTACCTTTTGAATCAAGGCTTATGAGCTTTTGTTTATGGTAAAATTTGCCTGGAACAGAAGAAAATTGAAACAATAGTAATAAAACATGCATATATCACCTAGGTTCCAAGGAATCTACTTTTTTTGGTAAACTTTAAACCAATAAAGTAAAGTAATTAGAAATGTTTCTACACGTGTATTGATGACCTGGCAGATCCTGTATGAGGATCCAGAGTACTGGGTTAATGGAAGAACTACAGAAGTTAAAACAGGGAATAAAGATTAAAGTTCAATTATACCCTAATACTGGAGTTTACAAAGCTTACTGACACTAGTATCTTATTTTTTCCTTCCCTGTTTAGCTTGATGGCTGGTAGTTAGTTCGTACTTCTTAAACATGCTTAACTGAATTTAATATGATAGATAGTGAAACTTCCTAAAGTGGACATACAAACAACAGTTAACATATGTACTTCATTAATAGATGTACTTACTTGAATACCAAAGTTGGATATTGCTACCCTTGCTGCGAAAAGTGATGCCACTACAGTGACCTTATGACACATGACATTTATTCTGAGGACTGCTGTGTGACAGTGTCATCGTCTTAGTAAGTTTGTTCATTATGTTTGCAGAGTTGCATCTGTTAATAAAATGGCTACTTTAAATTTTTCCTTCTTATCTGTACCTCTGAGCTCTGCAGGCCTCAGACAGATGGTCACTTATAAGATAGCATCTTATATAGTCATCCTACTTTTTCAATTTTGCAGGGTCTTCCAATCAATGTCCATCAAAAAAGTGACTATGCCTTCTGTCACAGTGTTTGTCTGTCAGTCCTTCTCCACTGGCAGAAGTATGAGACATTTTTTTTTCTGAAAATTTGTGTATTTTTCTATATGAAATATAGATAAGACTGAAGATGTGTTTTTTGTTCCTGGAGCAGATTGTTGCAATGTCTGTGATGGTCTTAGTTCTGGATGCTTCAATACAGGCCTCAGAAAGTATCTTCTTCCTCTTTGGAGAACTCAGCTGAGCCGGCAAAGTACTATTGTGGACTTGGTGGTCGCTGTAAAGCTCTTAGCTCCTCTGGGTCTCTATGGTCTCTCTCCTGGAGGGTATTTAAAAAATAAAAATTGAGACCTTAGATTTGATCTAAATTTTATGGAAAAACAAAGATAGGTTTGATCTATTGATAGAGGTGGTGATCATCTATCTGATCATTTTCTGAATATGAATCCAGATTACACTGGGTTTGATATGGAATTGACTAGTTGTGATGACTATATCCATGATGCAGATAAGATTATTATGGAAAAAAGGAACCTAAATGATTCTCTAGCTGCTTTGACCAGACTTTTACTAATGAGATATTGAAGTGCTAACCAGAGTTCTAGAAATGCTGAAAGTTTCAGTTATATCACATCAATGTGGTACCACCAAGAAAAAATTAGGGCATTGATAATGATTGTCTCATCATACTGTAGGATCAGCCAGAATCTCGTAGGTAAACAAATCTAATAAAAATATATACATGCAGCCTTATAGCACCAATAATATGTCAGGAATCTGGGAGTGCTAGGAGCCTATCAACAAATCTGATGATTTTCAGGCATGTATTTTCAGTATCACAGGCTGTGTTATGGCCATAGATGCTCACTTGTAATCAAACCTCTTGCTGGGATTTGGCCTCAGCAAAATGAGCATTCCCATTAGCTGAGCTCATCTAACTAGTGGCCTTTTTCAGGAATGGTCATACAGCCTGCAGCTGTGAAGTACGGGAGCTATGTTTCTATACATATAAACATGTTCATATACAGAGCTCCTGTGCTTCACAGCTTTATCTATATATGATTGTGACTTGACCTCAAATTTCCTCAGTGATTAATTTGGCGCTTCCATGTGCATGTCAAAAAGGATAAAAGAGAAAACTGGACTTTTTGTAACTTCACTGATGGAGAACTCAGTTCTTTCAGGAAAAGACCTGATCAGAAGTGACAGGAAGATTACGAATATTTTTAGGAATTTTAGCAGGTTTCTGCCTATCACCTTTTTCAGGCAAGTCTGAAGTATCGAAGGTTCCAGAGGTGCAAAGGGAAATGCATTTATGTATAGAAATCATAAAATCTTCCATCTGTGGCTTCAGTTGCTGGTCCTAGTCTGCATCCAAATTATATCAAGCTTGGAACTGAATGTAAATTGGCTATGGCTATGAATAAATATATCAAGGTTGGATATCCTGAGTTTCCTGGATTCTATTATGTTTTAAGGTGTTTTTGTCTTCAAATGCTGCCTTAACTGTTTGTTGAGGGTGCATTAATTGCTCATAGCTCTTTTGTTAAGTGTGAAATACTGGGGTAGAGTTTATTTTACCAGTCCTTCTGGGTGTTTAAGATTCCTGCCTGTACCAAAGCCCGGGAACGGAGATGTGTTGTGGGCTAATGGACATAAGCAACGTCCATAAGCAAAGTCATGCTGTGTGGAAAGGCTTTCCAAATACTCATGCTCTTTTGAGTGAAGGATCATAATTCACTGCAGGAGCTCTACTGTGTTCTGCAGAGGGTTGTAGGCACTCAGGATTGATGAAGCAGTTTAACATCCTAGATAGCTCCTTGGAGACTCATTTGGCAGCTTCAGCAGAGGCTGGCAGGAAGGTTGTAGGCCAGTAACAGAGCCTTGCCATTGCAGCTTTAAAGAATGTATTACATTTCATCTGATTTCATGTACTGTGGCTAATGTTGCTGTTCCTTAAGCAAAGGACTTCAGAAAAATATTTGATGAGAAGAAGGGGCTTGCTTGAGAGTCAGCGTTATGCAAAGAAAATGATTTACTGTCCTGTAGTGAGAAGAGTCTTAGCTTTTCATACGTTGTTGGAATCCATTTCCACTGAATCAGAATAATTTGTCTCCCAGAAACTGGAAGGTCTCTTGCTGGTATTCAAGACAGGGAGTATTTTATGATGTCCTTGTGCATGGCATCTGAAGTGAAGATGAGGCTGGCCAGCTGTGAAGGCTGGGCCACAATCAATATATGACAATTCTATGCAAGCAAATGTGTTTAGCTAATTTGAATGTCTGTAGCCTTACTGAACTATACATACATCAGGCTGAACTATATACATCAGGCTAACTAGACGGGAGTATGTCATCACCACGATAAAAAAGACAACAGTGGGCTCTTTTATATTGCTTATTAATCATAAGCAATCTGTAAATAAGGAAAGTATCAGTGCTAGTTTTAATATTTGGACTAGCTGAAATTGAACAAAATGTTCTTACCTGGGACACTTTTCCACTGTATGTCTGAAAAGTTTTCTCACTGTGTCACAGCCTAGCATGCTGCAGGTGGATGGAAGAAAATAATTCAGAACTCAGTTCTTCTGGTGAGGTTCGTGGTGAAGACTATACTCACTGCTTCATTGCTGCTGAGGTCCTAAGTTTTATAGCAGCTCTTCTTACATCTATGACCTATAGCTTTACTTCGCATGCAAGTTTAGATGCAAGCTGTGGTCTTGTGCAGTGGGCAGATGTTAGATGCCTGTAATCTAGTTTCTTATATCCATTTACTTCAAACTAAACTATGTTAGGTGATGAATGAATAGGGCAGCTGAAGATTTTTGACTAGTGGACCTAATGTCCAACCCAGATGTCATGAGAGAGCCAGTTATGGCTGGTTTTGTACATTTACTGAATCTGAGGACCAGGCAGAGCTAGAATAATGGGTTTCTGGAGTACCAGTGAGTGTACTACAGTCATAATGGTATGAAAGTAATTAAATCAATTATACTGGTTACAACAGGTAAGCTCTGCAATGGGTATCAGTCAGTACAGACACTAGTGTCTCTTAAATATGCTCTCTTGGTTGTCATGGCATCCTCTTGTTTTGCAAGGGTAGTGGAGAGAAAAGACAACATATTTAGCCCTGTCTGAGATCTCAAAAGGGCCTTTTTAGCCAGTAGCTGATGTGAAAGTTGGAAGACCGTGGCTAGAATTTAGGTCTCTTTTCCCTGAAAACAGCTAAGTAATTTTTCTGTCTTGTTCCTGGTAGCGATTCCTGCATGAAGGTGAATCACAGTTGTTACTCACTTCCATTCAGCTACAGCCATGCAAACCCTTTTCCCAGTGACAATGAAGGTGGCAGGAAGGATGTCATTTGGCTTGCAGAGCTTTTATTGTTGAATGTGAGGTAAAGAGAAAAGGAATCAGGGCTGTTCTTAAAGGCTACTTTACTTTCTAGGGAAGGCTACTAGGAAAAAAGAAGAGACTGGGAAAATTACCATTTGGTACTTGTAAACTTAATGCATGTTTTCTTCCAGGGATGAACCACATTTTAATTTCTGTTAGACTGAGATTTATATCTGATACTTTGCCTCTATAAGGTGATTGCCAAGGCTTCTAATATGTCAAAAAATGCCCACAAACACCAGTGAAGTCAAGCATACTGGAGTGAGAAGTACCTGAGTCTGATATCTGCCAGGGTTTTGTAAGAATGTTTATCAGACTTGCATCCTCATTAACACTTGCAGCTAGACACTGAAAGGGAGCAATTTGGTTATAAGAGAGTCAATGGGATTGTTCACTACCAAAGTAAGGTCTCCAAGCAGCCATTTGTTGATACAGAGAGTTAGACTATGAAGACCTGAAATACAAGGAATAATCAGAAAAAATCATACTGTTCAGATAAGACCGCAGCAGTGTCCAGAGCTAATATTGGTGAGTAATCTAGTTAAAAGTTTCCTAGAAGACAGCCTGAAGTATCATGTAGGGGCTCTGTTGACAGCAAGTCTATTCACTTTTCACAGTAGGATAAGTCATATCAGGTGGTCATTCAGCTCAAGACACATGTATGAGTTGGGTGGCAGTCAGAAATCTCTTAACCTTGGAGCCTGTGTTGTTTTTAGAAAGAGTCTGGAGTCTGAGCAGCTGCAGAAGGATCACCCTGGCCAGCTGCAAAACACTGTATGGTCAGTTAGAGAGTAATTTTTCACACTAGAAATAAACTCTGAGGAATATGGTGCTATTTGATCTAATGTACTTTAGAACTCCTTTACATCCAGACAACGAGGACCACGAGGAGGAGAGTTAAGGTCTATCTGCCCCTGTTTGCGTAGATATGCCCATAATCTAATTCTACCTGGCACAAATTGTCAAGGGAAAGGGGAGTGGAAATACATTGTGTGGTGGTTTAACCCCAGCCGGTGACTGAGCACAACACATCTGCTCGCTCACTCTCCCCTGCTGGGATGGGGGAGAGAATCGGA
>NW_009200980.1:0-243 GCF_000690835.1 Fulmarus glacialis | reverse complement strand
CACCACACTCATTTTTAAAAAGGGTAAAAAGGAGGACCCTGGGAACTACTGACCAGTCATGCCCACC
This sequence comes from Fulmarus glacialis, assembly GCF_000690835.1. Taxonomy (NCBI): domain Eukaryota; kingdom Metazoa; phylum Chordata; class Aves; order Procellariiformes; family Procellariidae; genus Fulmarus; species Fulmarus glacialis. Next base: position 176 of record NW_009200980.1, on the reverse strand, counting down.
TCTGTGTCCAGTACGATTATGGAGCAGATCCTCTTGGAAGCTATGTCAAGGCATATGGATGACAGGGAGGTGATTAGAGACAGCCAACATGGTTTCACAAAGGGCACCTCATGCTTGACTAATCTGGTGGCCTACAATGGAGTGACTGTGTTAGTGGATAAGGGAAGAGCAACTGA